>NC_138774.1:243800865-244095865 GCF_965119305.1 Pelophylax lessonae | reverse complement strand
GGTTGTTTTTCAGGGGTTAGGCTTAGCCCATTAGCCTTGGTCAGCATACCAAGACATTTTGGACAATTTAATGCTCCCAACATTGCAGGAACAGTCTGGTGATGGCCCCTTCCTGTTCCAACATGACTGCGCACCAGTGCTCAAAGCCAAGTCCAACCCCCTGAAAAACAACCCCACAAAATAATCCCCCCTCAACCAAATGTTTCGGACCAGTGCACAAAGCAAGTTCCATAAAGACATGGATGAGTGAGTTTGGGGTGGAGGAACTTGACTGGCCTGCACAGAGTCCTGACCTCAACCCAATTGAACACCTTTTGGATGAATTAGAGCGGACACTGCGAGCCAGGCCTTCTTGTCCACATCAGTGCCGGACCTCACAAATGTGCTTTTGGAAGAATAGTCAAACATTCCCATAGACACACTCCTAAACCTTGTGGACAGCCTTCCTAGGAGGGTTGGTGGTTTTAGCTGCAAAAGGTGAGCCAACTCAATATTGAAACCTACGGACTAAGACTGGGATGCCATTAAAGTTCATGTGTGTGTAAAGGCATGCGTCCCAATACTTTTGGTGATATAGTGTATATATATAGTCCCCAAATGTATCTATACACAGACATTACATACTCACAGGCAGGGCTGCTGATCGAAATCATGGGGCCCCGTACAGCCTACCTGCACCCCACCCACTAAAAAAAAACAAGACAATATTTTCACTAAAATCATTATATATATATATATATATATATATATACATACAGTATATATATATATATATCGTTTTTTTTTTTTACTATTTGTTATTTTTATTTTTTTTTACAGGACAGGGAAGCCTGCAGTGCTGCAGTAAGGGGGGAGGGGCACTTTGAAAGGGGGGAACATGGGGGGGGGGTCAGGAGCAAGCAGAACAGGGAGGGGGAATCGGTGTCGGAGAAGCAATTACAAGAACGATGTCCTGTGTCTGTGTCTCTCCCTGCAGCAGCTGAAAGCTGGCAGAAGTGGGAGGAACTGGTTTTCAGCTGCTGCCTGAGCCGCACAGGGCTTCCTTCTGTTTTTGCCCCTCTGCCCGACCGCACCGATTCCCTGTGCTGTTGGGGCCCCCCCGTGTGCCCGGGCCCCCTACAGGAGGATTGGTGCGCCCCCCCCCCCCCCCCCCCACCCATCAGCGGCCCTGCTCACAGGAAACCTTAAGGCTGGGTTCACACTATTGGGAAATGGATGCAGGTTTCCTTGCATCCAATGAGCATGTCAGGAGCCTGTGACCTGCTCTCAATGGAGCCGATTCACACAGCTCCAGGACGGCTGCGGAGCGAATTGCACAGGAGTCCTGTGCATCTTCAGGTCCATTTCAGGTCTGAATTCAGCCAAAAATTCAGACCGAAATCAGACCTGAAACGGTGGATAGGGACGCACCGGACCCCTGCTGTGAGCCGCTCTGCACAGAGGTGTGAACCCAGCTTAAAGGTTTGCTTCGCCTTTACCAAGCATACAGGCAATGGAAATGCCCAATTTTATGGCTGCACACATCTGCTTTGTACATCACAACACAAATGCATATAAGAAACCTATATAAATAAAAACAAACTGTGCAGTTCTTCCTTGCTATAGGTGTGGGCTATTTACTTACCTGTGGGGGGGGTGCAGCGTGGTGCAGCGTCAGAAAGCACTCAGAGTCCAGATGCAGTAACAGAATTGTATTGTAAATGTGGTTCAAGTCAGTATAACTACCCAGCGGGAGGTCAACCCAACTGGGCGCACTCACAGTATGTAACAGCGAACAGGTCTTGGATGCACCCAGCTGCTCTTATTTCTATTCACAGATGCCCCTTAGCTGCATAGGTAGGCTTTCTTGTAAAGGTGAACTAACACTTTAAGAGCTCATTCACATGGGCGGTAGTAAAAACAAGCCGTTGAGCTGGGTTTTTAACAACCCCCTGACCGCCAACCTAAACTAAAACATGCAGCCTGCATACAAGCTTTGCTTCATGGCAAAACCTAAACAATGTCGCTTTCAGCAGGCGGTACCACCACCGACACAACACAGGCTGCACCGCAACTGGCCTGCAACTACATGCAATGCAAGGGGTTGTGGCATGGCAGGTCGGCATTTTGAGAGTTAGGCCTCGTTCACACAGGGTGTATAAATGCGAACCTTGTGTGAGGGCTTGGTTTACCCCCTCAGAGATGCACAGGTGTTTCTGCATCCACTTGCAGTCAGTCCCATTGCTGTCATAACCTCTGCTCCGAGTATGGGGTCCGTGGGGGTGCGGGTGTAAGTCTCCAAACTCCTACTGTCTGAGCTCAGGGCCATGCACCCACACAGATGTCATATTGGTAGCTGTGGTTGTGTTTGTGCAGCCGCTGCATCCTAATTGACATGGGACTGCCACCTGTGCATTTCCATGTGGGTAAAGTAAATACAGCCCTCACATGGGTCTTTCATTGATACACCCCATATGAATGACACCTTAGTCCTCATTCACATTCCTGTAAGCTTACATCTGTGCAAAGGGCTGTGTTTGCCTGCATGGGATACACAGGTGTTCCATGCATCCCCGTGCAGGCAATCCCATTCATGTGCATTGGGATGCAGCCAGACGCAGTCCCTGGACCTAATTTGACAGCAGTGCAAGTACATGTTCCCAAATGCACGGTGTCTACATTAAGTGAGAGAAAAAGATACCACAACCAGTGGCACAGGGTGAGCCTTATTGAGATAACCTGTTCCAGGTGCTCATAAATCCACCCAAGTGTGGGATAGGATAATGGCCGCTTACCAAAAGACTGCGGACAGGCAGCAGGATATAAATCAACTCTTTGGCCTCTTTCGCACATGCATTCCGTATATCACCCCATCCATTTGCGGGTTATATACGGACATAATGAATGTCTATGGGATTGCGGATGTCAACGGATGACCATAAAAATCAGTTCTGTTCCGTTTTTTGGAACGGAACAGAACCCTATTTTTTCTTCCGTTTAAAAAAACAGAGGACGCAAAATCGGATGTCAGCAGTGTCATCCGCTGACATCCGCACTCCCATAGATATACATTATGTCCGTATATCATCCGCAAACGGATGGGATGATATGCGGACATACGGATCGGATGACATTTGTGTCCGTGAAAAAAAAAAAGAGTGCCGCAGCGGACAAAATAAACTGAGCGGCCGTGTGAAAGAAGCTCTTTCACACGGCCGCTCCGCTTGTCCGCAAATCATCCTATTTTTTTGCGGATGATTTGCGGACATAATGTAAGTCAATGGCACTGCGGATGTCAGCGGAATACCATCCACTGACATCCGATTTTCCTCCTTTCCGTTCTGTTCCGTTTTTTCGAATGGAACAGAACCCCATTTTTCCATCCGTTCCAAAAACGGAAAGGAAGGAAAATCGGATGTCAGCGGTGTCATCCACTGACATCCGCAATCCCCATAGACTTACATTATGTCCGCATATCATCCGCAAACGGATGGGATGATATGCGAACACACGGAGCGGATGACACAAATGTCATCCGCTCCGTGAAAAAAAAAAAAAGTCCCGCAGCGGAGAAAAGCAGCGGAGCAGCCGTGTGAAAGAGCCCTTAGGCTAAAGGTGAGATTCCAATATCTGTCATGATCCAGAACCGAGGTGTATAGCAGGGCAACGGGTACTCTCCATAAAGGGTTAAAACATGTACAAAAACGGAAGCTGATAGGGCATTACCTTAAAACAATCCAAATTTATTGCTAAAAAGGGCACTTACATCCATCACATGGTATTGGGGCATTCACAAAATGACAGACACGGCCGCCTGAAGTGCGGACCGTGTGAGAGTGATGAGCGCGGCTACTCCGTCCGACGCGTTTCCCCTTCTTACAGGCGTCAATTGGAATTCCCACATGAATGGAGAGTACCTGTTGCCCTGCTATACACCTCAGTTCTGGATCATGACAGATATTGGAATCTCACCTTGAGCCAAAGAGTTGTTTTTATATCCTGCTGCCTGTCCGCAGTCTTTTGGTAAGCGGCCATCATCTTATCCCACACTTGGGTGGATTTTCTGAGAACCTGGAGAAGGTTATCTCAATAAGGCTCACCCTGTGCCACTGGTTGTGCGATCTTTTTCAAATTCTCTGATGTTTTTTAGAAGATAGTTTGTTTCATTTTGAAATAGACATTTTTTGATCTATTTTCTTTATAATGTTTCACTGTCGCACAGATTGGATGTGTTTTTTCAAAGCAACACTATTTGACTTGTGCTTATTTTTATATTAATATGTAGGTCAATTGTTATCTTGTTTTAGGCAACATATACATGCTATTTGATATTTTGTATCACATACGATATTCTAGGATAGTGCACTTTACCACTTTTTTTTTCATATCATTTACTCCGTTATTCGGGATTAGTAAATACAGCAGCAGCAGTCCACCTTTTTAATCAGCGCATCTTTATCTATTTTTTCTCTATATTAAGTGACACACAACTGCATCTGCATGGCTGTCAAACGTTACATACTGACAGGAAACCTTAGGGGCTCATCCACATGGGTAGCCAGAGGAGGTAAAAGCAGGTGGCTGAGCCACAGTTGTAACTCCCCTCCTGAATGCTAAGCTAAACTAGGGCATGCAGCTGCTCAGGACTGTGTATGTGCTGTGGCTGCAGAGCTTTGCATCATGGTTTTCAGCAGATGCTACCACTGCAGAATGTAAGCCATTCAAGTGAATGAGGCTGCACTGCAACCAGCATACAACCTCATGCAATGCAAGGTAGGCTGGCATTTTAAGTGTTAAAGCAGTTAGTAAAGAGGCAAAATATAATTTCTTCACCCTCCGTCAAACACTTCTGAAAAGCGATGTGCAATTGCGACATGTGGAGTGGGCATCAGGAATGAACTTGGTCGGGTTAGGTTCAGACAGACCAACCTGACCTATCCCGTCAGGAAGCTATTAAAGCTGACAGCCAATCATAGGCAGCGGAGGCATCCCTGCCCCATGTGACGGACCCGGGTATGAGATCCCCACCTCACTAACTCGTGACAAAGGACCAGCCAATCTCACACCACACTGTCACTTACGTAACAATGCCACTCTCAGCTGCAACCTGCACAAAGATTTTCCAGCTCGCGGGACCACAGTCTAGGTGCCAGCAGGCTGAGAGCAATTGTCACTGGGCTAATTCAGCAATTAACCCTTAAAATGCCACCACCCCCATTTGGTCCGAGCAGGAGAGGAAGCTCGTAATTCTAGCAATACCAATTGGGATTTTAGAATAATCGTCTGTAACACACACTGTCACCACAGACAGGTATGTTCATAGAATTTATTCAATACAGTAGCACTCTTCAAGAGACACGTTCTTTAGCTTGCATTAAGAGCTTAGGGACAGGGTTAACACTTTTTAAAATATGGTTTTAATAATGAAAAGGTCAAATCAAATATTTACAGAAAAAAAGGTGTTTCAAAGAAATAGAGACATAATTCAGCAATTAGAAAAATAAGGTAGAATTGAGGAGGAAGAATACTTGTAGTCCTGGGTGTTATCCAGCTATCTTCCCTTCTATATGTGCTAGTGTGGTCATGTATGACCTTATGTTCAGTACATCATTTCTCATTCAAATATATACTTAATATTAATGTCATGTTCCTGTATGAGTTTATGAACCATGTGTGTATTTGTTAAGTTTTGAATTGGGCAGTGCTCTCTGATTGCCTTTTACGTTCCCCATCCTTAATGGATTTGGTCATAGTTTTATGACAGGCCTGGACAGCAGAAACAGACATCCTGCCAGGACTCAATTCATTGTTTACAGCTCTGCACAGGCCTAAGCTCTGGTTTCTGATGTCTCAAAGTTGAGATAATGGCTCTTTTCAAATGTAAGAGGGGGTGATCACTGCAGCAATGTCTAACTGTTTTGCAAGACTATCATGGCTGATCTATGACTGAGCAACATGGCCGCTTGCTACAGCTTTTTGTGTGTCCAGTATGTGATATCATTACACCTCCCTCCTCAGGTAGTTGCAACCAGCTGCTGATGGCTTGGCTTGTCACCCCACAGGTCCATCTTGCTAGGGCGCTCTGGTCCAACTGTATTGCTGGAGAACCAGGTTCCCTCTGAGGAGTGGGTTGTTCTCTCTAGCAACACGGTTTGGCCGACAAAGTGGTTTGTGATGGGCAAGTACCAGTCGGCTGTAACCACCTGGATAATGTGGCAGCTTCCGTGGTGCCCACCCGATCACAAGATACTTCTGTTCAAGGATGGCATATGTTAACTGTCTAGAAGGTGCCTTCCTGCATAGGTAGAGGATGAGATATTCCTCTCCTTTCTCATCCCTCTGGCCTGGGGCTGCACCTGACCCAAAGGTAGGGGCATCGGTGTGTGCCAGGACGTAACAGTTGAATTCCCATGTCCCAGGTGCACTGGCCAGTACCTCCCTCAGGGCGGGACAGTCCTGCTTACATGCTGGCATCAAGGACGCCATTTTAGTCAGTTTCCCATTGGATCGGTCAGTCACAGGTTCAGCTAAGCGACTATTGTTGCATCCCAGCATCCTACTGTAGCCAGCTGTACCCAGGAATGATGTAATAAATATTTTGGTTTTAAGGAGTAGGCCAGGCTCTGATAGGCTCAACCCTCCTAGTTCCAGTTCTCTGGGTGCCTACTCCTCTCTCCTGTTCCCAGTACCGGACCACTGACTTGCCCATCTGACAGTTACTGCGTGAAACTGTCAAACTAGGCCCTGCTAGATTGTTCAAGACTGCTGACAGGAGCCCTGGGTGTTCCACCCAGACAGGGCCAAACACTACCAGGCCCCTAAACCAGGTCACTGCACAAGGTTCCACCCCTCCCCGAAGATCATCCATGACCCTTGGAGAGCTGACTGATGTGTTCTCAACCCCAATTAGCATTGTTGTAAATGCAGGCAAGCCACATGGGGTGGGGAAGGCTGACTTGTCCTGAGTCTTCTGGGTTAGAGGGTTTGACCCATGCCCCCCTGCTCAGGTTCATGATGGTTAGACAGTGGACACCTGCCAGCTTCTCCGGCACCTCATGGTTCCTGGGCATGTGGTAGGCCACAACCGTAGGGCTGCCATTCAGTTTTTTAAGGGCTCCACAAAGCCTAGTCTTCTGCTCCCTTTTGGGGACCATGACATTTGGTGACATCCAGCCCCACCGAGCTCCCTGAATGACCCCTAACTGCAGCATTCCCTCCGTCTCTTTTGCCCCGCCTGTCTGCGCCTCCTGTGAGACAAGGCAGGTCGCAGGTGTGAGGGGAGGAGACTCCCAGCTGCCCAGCTCGTGGACGCCATGGTGTGCCCTCCCAGGGTTTCCCATTACCTTGACATGGCATGCTGTAAGCACTGCCAGCAACAGAGGTACCTGGAGGGAGAAGAAGGGTGATTCAAGCTGAAGGCCTAAGCCGACTCCCTGAATGTCAGCTACATCTAACAGAGCACCTATCTCTCCCAATTCATGTGTACTGCCTCTGGCCATGACGTGCTGTGCTGGGATGTTGTGTGAGAATCAAAATAGGCCACAAACCATTGTGTTTCACTCCAGCCCTGGCCTTCCTGATTTCACATGGATCTTTACAGACCTTATCAGGTGACACCTTTACCACATGCCTTCCAGGTTGACTGGACACAAGGAGCAGCTGTTTAACCCTTTTAGTCTCCAGGCCTCCTGCCCATAGACATGTCAAACCTAGCAGGGAAGCTAACAACTGGCCTGCTGAACACTGCAAGACTTTCGTCTGTTAACAGTGCTGGCTGAGACATGGGACTACAAGTGCCAGCTAGCTGTCCTGTGACACACAAGGACAATTGCTGGGGTGTAATCGAGTCAGAATCCTCTGGGTCAGAGCAAGGAAAAGGACCATCTGGCCCCCTCCTTGGCTCAGCAGCTAGAGAATGAATCTCCTCCACCCTCCCAGCACTGTGAAGGACCTCCAACAAAGACAAAACATCATCACATTCATGAATTACATTGTCAACATCAACTACACATGCGTTGGATAATGGCACATGCAAGGGGGGCCTCCTCTCCTTCCTTAGGAGAAGGAGAACCCTATACTTTCACTTCACCCTCCCCCTCCCTCTGTCCATCCACAGGTTGCCCAGACATTAACCCAGCATCTGCGCTAGGTACCTTGGTAGGTCCAGAGAGTTCTGTGGGGGCATCAAGGGTGCTCTTAGCAAGTGTGTAGTAAGAAACAAGGGTACCTAAATCGGCCCCTAACAGAAAAGCTGTGGGGATCTCATCCTAGACTCCCACCTCTCTTACATAGTTACATAGTTACATAGTTAGTGAGGCTGAAAAAAGACACAAGTCCATCCAGTTCAACCTATGTGTGTGTGTTTGCTTTTAACCGTACATTGTATACCCCTGTATGTTGTGGTCTTTAAGGTGTCCATCCAATAGTTTTTTGAAACTATCAATGCTCCCCGCTGATACGACTGCTTGCGGAAGAGAATTCCACATCCTTACCGCTCTTACAGTGAAGAACCCCTTACGCACTTTAAGGTTAAACCGCCTTTCCTCTAGTTTTAGTGAGTGGCCACGTGTCTTATTGTATTCCCTTACTCTAAATAGTTTGTTCCTTATGCTCGGGTCGCCAGTACAGTATTTGTACATTGATATCATATCCCCCCTCAAGCGTCTCTTCTCCAGAGAGAATAGGTTCAGTGCTTGTAGTCTTTCCTCATAGCCGATGTCCTCCATTCCCCTAATTATTTTTGTTGCCCTTCTCTGGACTTTCTCCAGTTCCAGCACATCCTTCCTGAGGACCGGTGCCCAGAACTGGACAGCATACTCCAGATGTGGCCGGACCAGAGTCTTGTAGAGAGGGAGAATAATCTCTTTATTTCTGGAGTGAATCCCCTTTTTTATACAACCCAGTATTCTGTTGGCTTTGCTTGCAGCGGCTTGGCATTGCATGCCACTTCCAAGCCTGTTGTCTACCAGTACCCCCAGGTCCCTTTCCATCCTAGACTCACCCAGAGGTTCCCCCCCTAGTGAGTAGCTTGCTTTCTGGTTTCTGGCCCCCAAGTGCATTACTTTACATTTTTCTACATTAAATCTCATCTGCCATGTAGTTGCCCACCCCGTTATTTTGTTCAGGTCTGCTTGCAAGGTTTCCACATCCTGCATAGAAGATATTGGCATGCCTAGTTTAGTATCATCTGCAAATACTGAGATTGTACTCGATATCCCCTCCTCTAGATCATTTATGAATAAATTAAATTAAACAGGATTGGTCCCAGGACAGAACCCTGGGGGACCCCACTTTCCACACCCGCCCAATCCGAGTACTCCCCATTAATCACCACCCTCTGTACTCTCCCCTGGAGCCAGTTCTCTATCCAGGCACTCACCTTATGGTCCATACCTACCTTCCTTAGTTAGTTTCCACTCTCTCATTCCACTTCCAGCACCCCAATGAAAACATAGGCATGGGGTACTTGTGAGCGGGTCCCCCTGACTCCGGTGAGGGTAAAAATCGTTTCTGAGAAGATGTCCCTTCTTCCTATCACCTCTGGTCTGACCAAGGTGACTTCAGCTCCAGTGTCCTGGAAACCAGTTAAGATCCGGTTGCCCACGGTGACTGGCTGCAAGTTGGTGGTGGTCACCCGAGATATCACCTCTGGTCTGACCAAGGTGACTTCAGCTCCAGTGTCCTGGAAACCAGTTAAGATCCAGTTGCCCACGGTGACTGGCTGCAAGTTGGTGGTGGTCATCCGAGATTTCCTGCGGACAAACAGCATGGAGGAAGAGTTGCTGGCCGGCTGGCCAGGTGATGTCATCTTCTTCTGCTCAGGGCACAGTGTCCTGAAATTTTCAGCTTTCCCACAGGTGTAGCATCGGCGGGTGTCAGTTGCGATTGAGGTGACACCAGAGACTACAGGTGCTGGTTGCTGGGGAACTTGACTCACCAGTGCATGAGGGGTTTCTATGGGTGATTTCCCTCCTTTCCAGCCTATCAGAGGAGCCTTGCGATGGTCAGTTACCCAAGTGTTGATATAGGTATCTGTCAGTTCTGCTGCTGCTTTGGCAGAGGTTGCCTTCCGCTCCAAAACAAACTGTCTGACGTCTGTAGGACAGATGTGCAAAAGTTGTTCTTCCATCATAAGATCTTCCAGGGACTTCCAGGGACTTCAAGCTTCTAGTCCCCAGGCCCCTTTTGCAAGCACCTAAATCGCATCCGGTACACTTCCGGGGTCAACTGATACTTAAGGATGATTGCAGCTTTTTTGGCCTCATAATCGTCACCTTGTTCCGCTGGCAGTTTGACATAAGCATCTAGGGCCTTGCCTCGCAGCCCTGGCGTCAGGTACCAGGCACATTGTGCATGGGGCAGATGGTACTGACGGCAAGTTTTTTCAAACAACAGTAGATAGACGTCAGTGTCACTCAGAGGCGTAACTAGAACCTTCAGGGCCCTGATGCAAGAAACCATGAAGGGCCCCCCAGACCCCTGGCCGGGGCCCTTACCTTCAAGCCCAGGGCTCTTCCCACTAATCCTGGGGCTCTTTACACTCGTTGCATGGCCTTTTATTACGGTCCCGCAGCAGGATTCTTTCACAGGTTCTGCAGTGGGCCCCCTTCCTGCAATCTTGGGGCCTCCCCACAGTGGTGCAATGCCAGCGTCCGGTCGCAAGTGTGACCTTTGCGATCCTGGAAGTTCACCCACTGGTTTGCTACCGGGCCCCCTGGAGCATGGGGCCCGGTAGCGATTGCAACCCCTGCAACCCCTGTAGTTACGCCCCTGGTGTCACTGTCCTTTTCCATAACTGGAAATTTGGCTGCCTGGCTCACAGACAGAGAGGCGTCCCTGTGCTCTAGGGATCTGAGGTCCTAGCCATCTCCAGTTTGTGCCAGCAATCAACCTCCTTCTGCACAGCCTCACTCTCAGCCCGTCGTTCCTCTCTCTCAGCTTGGTGCTTGAGAAACTGCAGGTACACCATAGGATCCATCTCTCCGATGCGTTGCAGCGTTTCCTGCATTTGAGGAGAGTCTATGCTAGTTGCAGGCAATCTGGGACTGGCCTGCTCATGCTGTGGCTTGGAGGAGACTTTCAGCAAAACTACAATGTTAATCTCTGCTTGCCTATCCTGCGAGGCCATTTCTGAACCACTGGGCTCTGAAGTAGTGGGAACCACTTCAGTTTCTGGTTCTGCCCGGATATAATACTCCTGTAGGGCATGAATCATGCCTTCACTTTTGACACCGACGTCAAATCCTCTTAATGCACACTCAGCAGTTAGGTCATTTTTGCTCATGTTCTTATATTCTGATAACCCAGGCATGTTTGCAAGCAGAAAATATGGAACCGAAAGCAGAGATAGGAAGGAGCTGAAGGAAGTAGCTGTATGTCTCTTTAAGAAAAGAAAAATATGCACTGGCTTGTTTCTAAGGACTGTTTCCACAAAGGTGGAATCTTTTAGTGCAGAGCTAATTCCTAACAATGCACTGAATGTTCTAATGCAAAACTATCCCACTTACGCTGCCAGCCAATAAGTGACGAATGCCGGTATCAGATCCCTGCCCTCTTCACTAACTCGTGACAAAGGACTGGCCAATCTCATACCACGCTGTCACTTGCGTAACAATGCCACTCTCAGCTGTACCCTGCACAAGGATTTTCCAACTCGCGGGACAACAATCTAGGTGCCAGCAGGCTAAGAGCGATTGTCACTGGACTATATAAGCAATTAACAATTTAAATGCCACCACCCCCATTTGGTCCGAGCAGGAGGAAGCTCGTAATTCTAGCAATATCATTTATGATTTTAGAATAATCGTCTGGAACACACACTGTCACCACAGACAGGTATGTTCAGAGGATTTATTCTATACAGTAGCACTCTTCAAGAGACAGGTTCTTTTTTAGATTGCATTAAGAGCTTAGGGACAAGGTTAACACTTTTCAAAATTTGGTTTTAATAATGAAAAGGTCAAATCAAATATTTACAGAAAAAAAGGTGTTTCAAAGAAATAGAGACATAATTCAGCAATAGAAAAATAAGGTAGAATTGAGGAGAAAGAATACCTGTAGTCAATGTCCTGGGTGTTATCAGAGTTCAGTCGATGAGCCAGGTGTTATCGGTTTTCAAACTTGACAGATGTTCCTGCTTTGATGGTACCATGAGAACTCTCTCAACTGGCTAGGCATCTCCCTTTTTCTCTGGGATCAAAGGGGTGTTGACAGATACCCCTGACCAATAAAACAGTGTCCAAGGGCTGTCCTGAATTTTTGACAATATCAGGTCCCTCCTCTACAGTTTTTACCACTATTCATATCTTCTAATATGTACTGGTTGCATTCTTGAAACTAATAGATTATTGTTCAGCATTGTATTTGGCGTCCAGGGATATTAAACACAGGGTAGCTCATATAAACTTGTCACCCCGAGAATATCTGACAGCTATCTTCCCTTCTATATGTGCTAGTGTGGTATGTCATGTATGACCTTATTTCGTTCAGTACAACATTTCTCATTCAAATATATACTTATTATTAATGTGTCATGTTCCTGTCTGAGTTTATGAATAGTGTGTGGATTTGGTAAGTTTTGAATTGGGCAGAGCTCTCTGATTGCCTTTTACAATCCCCATTAGTTCTGGGTATCCTTAATGGATTTGGTCATAATTTTACGATAGGCCTGGACACCAGAAATAGATATCCTGCAAGGACTCAATTAGCTGTTTACAGCTGGGAAACAGGCCTAAGCGCTGGTTTCTTATGTCTCTAAGTTGAGATAACGGCTCTTTTTAATTGTAAAACCTATGCATTCCATTAATTAGAGGAGGGAGGGGGTAATCACTGCGGCAATGTGTAAATTGAACAACATGGCCGCTTGCTACAGCTTTTTGTATGTCCAGTACATGATATCATTACACCCCACAGCCGCACGTATACATGACCCTTGTATACATGCGGTTGCTGGGAGGGGAATGTGTTCGTCAAGTATTGGTTGTTGAGTTTGACAATTTTCAGGCAGAATAGCCCAGGTGGGTTTAGACTTGTGTGTAACACAGTGTAAATATTCGTCAGCACACTACAGATTTTCAGAAACAATTCATGGGACTCGTGTGTCAACCCATCTGAGCTCATCACTAGTCTGCATTTGAAGGGTTAAAGCAGGTGGAGAGAAGGCAACTTTCTCATCGCCTGTCAAATGCCCTCTGAAAAGCGATGCACAAGGCAAACGGTTGCGGCCGGCATTTTGAAGGTTAAAGCAGGCAGTGAAGAGACAATATTTTGCCTCCTCATCCTATTTCAAATACAGTGATTTCTCTTTTCAGAAGAGCAGTATAGCCGCCTATGTGAACGAGCTCCAAAGCTATTATTGCAGCACCTCTGAAATGCAATCTAAGGCTCCATTCACATCAATGCGTTTTTTTCATGCTTTTTTCAGAAATGCAGGACGTTACTTTTAACATGGGTTCCTATGGAAAACGTTCTCATCAATGCATTTTTGTGCCTCTGTGTTTTTGGAAAGGGTCAAGGATTATGTTGCCTCCTCACGTCCTGTTTTACCCCGTGTAAAATCTAATTGTGCAATCTCTGTACAATTTAATTTTGAGTTACCAAACTATGAAAAATAAGGACAAACCTACACAATCTGTTCAACCTGTATCAAACCAGATGGGCCCATTAACTATGTAGTTGATGGAAGAGCTAAAAAGAGCTAAAAATGGTTGTACAATCAAATAGTATAGTACTAGTGTAATGTTCCGGTACCTTTGGTACCCTAAATTACTCTTTTCACAAGTGTATGCGCCCCACCATTCTCTTTTGGAAAGGTGCGCATACACCTTTAAGACTGAAGCTGTCATCACTCAGCGCCGGACTAGATGGCTATTTAAATCGCCGGTTCTCACTCACATGTGTTCGTTCAAACACCCTTACCTGGATGCTAACTTGGCTTGAAGCTTTCGTGCTTGCAAGCATACCTCGCTGACGGAACCTCGCTGCGCTGATTCCTGCATCCCGCTTCCGGATCATCCGCTCCTCCTGAACCAACCTTCGGCTGTATTGCTATTAGTGCTAAGTACCCCGCAGGGGAACCCTCTATAAACTTATACTAAGCTTACACTATCTAGCTCTGCATAGTAAAGACTATTTATCACATCTGCATATCTAGATTGCTAGCTCTTAAGACTACTGCTACTTATTCCTGCACTGGGTTGATCTCTCTTGTATGTCCACCTGCTACTCTGTCATCTGCTACCATACATGATTGCTAAACCTACCCGCATCCATCTGCTACTGTCTTACCTTCAAGTGTCTGTCACCTACCACCTCCACTCAACCTGTCTCTTAAATCTTCATCACTGTGTTACTACATACATAAAGTCACTCTAGGAACCAGCTTGTTGAGTGTGTGTATTTACTAGCTGAATTAAGACCTTCCACACATGATGAGTCATTGAGGTTGGGAATGGTATCTCAGCATCTCTCTTACATGACTACTGAAGTGGAATATTTCTGCAGCTGAAAATCCACACCATACATGAAACGCAGGAGCGTTACAACTAGTTACGGTCTTTCAGGCTTTCGGGGGGCCAGACTACGGCCAGTGGGATTAGTACATTCCTCAGTGTTATTGGGAGTAAACAGTGCCACCATCATTGGTATCAGTGGAAGAAATTGTGTCCCATTGTTGGTGTCAGTTGAAGGATTAGTGCCCCAAAGGCCAGGTAAGGGCAGGCAAAAGGCCACATCCGGCCCCCAGTTTGGAGACCACTGGTATAGTGTATGGCTAACTTTAGATCTACAAACTACTATGTCATGTAATGTAGAGGCACCCTTTTTGAATCACTTACGATTGATCTACTTGGAAATAAACATGTCCCATAGAGTGCAAAAAAAATACCATCAATTCACCCTGTATGATCAGTTGAGGCAGAAAAAAAAAAAAAGATCAACTTCGATTAAAAGCATCACCCATCTGTCACTCATGGCTCACCATGTCATTTGCTTCGCTCTTTGATGTCTAATTTTATCCTTTTGTCAAACCTAGCATTGATCGTTCAGGTTCTCGCACCATGTATAGCCGCCATTAGGCTAGCCTACACTATACAATCTGATTGTACAATCTTCTTGAAGGTGACACATACACTATAAAATCTGATTCAACAATCTTCTTTAACCACTTGCCGACCGCATGCCACAAGTGTACGGCGGCAGTCTGGCTCTCCCAGGCAAATTCCCGTACATGTACGGCGCTCGCCTGGGAGGAGCTAGGGGGAGATTGCGCGCCACCGGAGGCGCGCTCCCGCCCCCGCTCGTCAGCGGGGAAGCTAGTGCGTATGGCAATACCGCCCACTCGCGATCTCCCGTCGCTGACAGAGAAGGACGGACGGCTAATGTAAATGCAGTGAAGTGATTACAGATGTCATGTGATCCTGCTATATAGGATCGCATGTCTCTGTGATTACTTCACAAGCCACGCCCCCCCCAGTTAGAATTATGCCCCTAGGGACACATTTAACCCCTTGTTAACCCATACTGTTAACCCATTCCCTGCCAGTGTAATTTTTACAGTAACAGTGCATATTTTTAGCACTGACAAAAAAATGGTGGTACACAGCGCAAAATTGGGTATGCTAAATAAAGTGACAGATGCATGAATACTAAACGTGCAATGGTGCACAACTAATTGATTAACATCTCCACCCTAGCATGAATAATTAAGTGAAGTTCTTCAATAGTGCAGATCAAATACAAATAGTATTGCAAATATAAATAGAAAATACACGTAATTAATTGTGCATAAAATCAATCTATAGATAAATCAGTAGAACATATAAATGTGCACATGTAAAATTCTTGAATATAATAAATGAATAAAGCCCCAAAAAAAGTTTTTATATATTTCAGTTCTCTAAGCAAGTAGCCAGTGAAAGTGCAATGTGCTTAGGTGCTCCTTATTAGGTAAATCGGTGACAATCCGTGCCAAAATTAAAGTGCAATGCCGTGAGGGTCCACTCCCTATAGAAGTTTCCACTTGCCAGACTACCAGGACCCCTTAGCAATACTGCATGTGGGTCAATCACCCTTAGTCCAGTGTGGAATGAGATCTTTTCTTTTAGGGCTTGTTAGCAGTGGCGGCTGGTGCTCAAAATTTTTGGGGGAGCGCAAACAGAAAAATGTAATAGGCATTGCTTTGCGGCAAAAAACGCTGTAAAAAATTGCGTGACTTTGAGGTAACAAAAGTGCGAAAGGGGCCTTCAGTAATCAAGGTATAGTGTGCCCCCTTTCAATGCACAGTGACCACCGTGCCCCCCTTTCAATGCACAGTGACCAGCGTGCCCCCTTTCAATGCACAGTGACCAGTGTGCCCCCTTTCAATGCACAGTGACCAACGTGCCCCCTTTCAATGCAGAGATCATCGTGCCCCCTTTCAATGCAGAGATCATCGTACCCTGTTCAATGCAGAGATCATCGTGCCCCCATCAATGCAGAGATCATCGTGCCCACTTCAATGCAGAGTGAACAGCGTGCCAAGCCCCCCCCCCCCCCAGACCAGTGCACTTACCTGTAGCGGCGGCTTCTCTTCAGTCCCCGTGTCTCCTCGAGTCCTCAGTCCTCCCGCCTCCTCCTCGGCCAATGGCATGGGGTTTGCCTTTCGGCCAATCAGGAAGCGGGTATCGGACCCGCTTCCTGATTGGCCAGGAGGAGAATCAGTGTGACAATTTTCATTCGCTTTTGTCACACAATGGGTGGGCTCGGGGCACACTGCTCTGCGCCCCGGGTCCACCCTTTGCTGAAGCCTATTAGAGCCTCTGGCTCTAATCAGGTGATGTAAAAAAAAAAAAAGCCCCATTGAACTCCATGCGTTCGGCGCCCCGCATGTCGATTACGGGGCCAGACGCATGGATAGGGGGGACGCACCGGCCGCCACTGCTGGTTAGTTTGACTCCAGTAATCGATCTCTCCCCGGTGAACCAATAAGCTATGGGACCGTAAGGAAGGAAGACTCAGAATAGTGTAATCCCGTTTAAAAGATTTATTAAGTAAAGCAAAAATTAACACTCACATTTAGGAGTAGTATAAAAAGCCTAACTCGCCTAAATGAGAGTGTTAATTTTTGCTTTACTTAATAAATCTTTTAAACGGGATTACACTATTCTGAGTCTTCCTTCCTCCTCGATTACTGGAGTCAAACTAACCAGCCCTAAAGGCCCGTACACACGATAAGAAAATCTGAAGGGAAATTTCGTCCCGACGACCGATCTGCCGATTTTCGGATTGTTAGTATGGTGCTTTCGACACCTGACTCCGACTTTTCGTCCAAAAAAATCCTGATGTGCAGGCTATAAAATTTGTATCGTCCGTCAACACAACGTCCGATTTTTGTCTCATTAGTACAGTTTTCAATGGAAAAAAATCTTAAGAGCGAGACTAGGCATGCTCAGAGAGAAAGAACACATACAAAGCAATTCAACACATGACATCACTTCTGAAGTAGAATTCTGTCATACGGGAAAATTCGTATGAAAATAACCTCTTCACTTTCCACATCAGACTAGCATGCCACAAAAAACGGATGACAGATCGTTCGATAATCTGATCGTGTGTACGGGGCTTAAAAGAAAAGATCTCATTCCACACCGGATTAGGCGTGATTGACCCACATGCAGTATTGCTAAGGGGTCCTGGTAGTCTGGTAAGTGGAAACTTCGATAGGGAGTGGACCCTCACGGCATTGCACTTTAATTTTGGCACGGATTGTCACCGATTTACCTAAAAAGGAGCACCTAAGCACATTGCACTTTCACTGGCTACTTGCTTAGAGAACTGAAAAAAAACTAAAACTAAAAACTTTTTTTGGGACTTTATTCATTAATTATATTCAATAATTTTACATGTGCACATTTTATATGTTCTACTGATTTATTTGTAGATTGATTTTATGCACAATTAATTACGTGTATTTTTTATTTATATTTGCAATGCTATTTGTATTTGATCTGCTCTATTGAAGAACTTCACTTAATTATTCATGTTAGGGTGGAGATGTTAATCAATTAGTTGTGCAGCATTGCACGTTTAGTATTCATGCATCTGTCACTTTATTTAGCAAACCCAATTTTGCGCTGTGTACCACCATTTTTTTTGTCACTTTTAAAATACTAGTTTTTTTGAACAGCGGCATTTTTGGTTTGGGATATACTGTATATACATATGCATCCATAGCGCAGAGTTATTATTTGGTTTGATATTTTTAGCACTGATTACTGTAGTAATGTCATTGGTACCCCCAAAAGTGTCAAAAATGTCAGTTAGGGGTCCGATCTGTCTACCGCAATGTCGCAGTCCCGCAAAAAATCGCAGATCGCTGCCATTACTAGTAAAAAAAAAAAAAAAAACAATAAAAATGACATAAATCTTTCCCGTAGTTAGTAAACGCAATAACTTTTGTGCAAATCAATCAAAATACGCTAATTGCGATTTTTTTAAATTTTTTTTTATTTACCAAAAATATGTAGCCGAAAACAAATTGGCCTAAAATGTTAAAAGTTTTTGATTTTTACATTTTTTTTTTTTTTTGAGAATTTCATAGAATGTGAAAAATATTGTTATTGATATTGTTATCAAAATTGTCGCTCTTTTTTTGTTTAATATCTGATCAGATCTGATCAGATCTGATCGGATCGGATGTCAGTGGACATGTCTCCGCTGACATCCGATGCCACATAGAGATGCATGGGGTGACCGTTCAGATCCCCCAAAAAAACTGACAGGCGGATCTGAACGGTCCGCCTGTGTGAAAGGGGCCTTAGAGGCTCTCCGCTTTTGTTCTTATCTTTGCATTACAGAGTTGACTTCTCTCTGCGGCAGAGCTAGCCCTGGGTGTCATCCACTCCTTCCACTTCCTTAATGTTATCTATACCAACCAGTGACTATTCATGAACTTTAATCGCCTTGATGATGCTATGTAGGTACAGTATGTGTTATGCGCCAATGTTTATCTTGTTTGTACAGAACATATGATCCGATTCCCATTCATCTCAATGGGAGCCTGCAGGAAGCATTGTGCACTGTACAGCCTCTGTCTGTGCCCCTGTCAGGGCTCGTTCATTGCTGCTTTTCTGAAAAGCGATCCATGCTTAAATTGCTTTTTAGAGGTTTTGAACAGGCAGTGAGGAGGCAGTGTCACCTCCTCGCCACCTAGTTTAACCCTATAATTGCTGCACAGTGGTGTTGTGGTTCTGGCGTGCCCCCTTAGAACTACATTAGTCCTGTTTGGCGGCAGCACCTCCCACCTAAAGTGATATGCTGTTTAGGTTTTGCCAAGGCCGTGAAGCACAGCATCGCTGCTGCGGCTGTATGTTACAGTTCGAACAGGCGATCAAAAAGGGGGGAGGGGTAAACCCATGGCTCAACCGCCTGGTTTTCCCTCCCAGGGACCTCAGGTGTGAACATGCCCTTAGCCCTCATCCTGTTACCGTTATCGCTAACACTGAATATAAAAGAAAATCGCCAATTTTGAGTTGTCACCACAATAGGATTAGAAGACAATTCTTCCAATGGGGACACTAGTTTTCGTGACTGCCAGGAATTCTCACTTTCTCTCACTTCCTGTTCTGTTTCTGGGACAGGATGTGAAGAGAAATCTCCCAAAGGGGACACAGATGACAAAAAAAAGAACTGACAGGGGTTATACCCCTCCCTTTATCCAAAATGAGAAAAAAAAAGTAAGGCAAGAATTTTCCCCCATGGGGCTTTAATGCAGCAACACAATTTTTACCATGAAATCACGTTTATTGTACAACATGTAAGAACATAAAAGCAGTTTTTGGTGAAGCAGTGTTAATTTTGGCAGCAAATTTCAATTTAGTTTTAGTCTTAGTCTTAGGACTAAAATGGCATTTTAGTTTTAGTCCCATTTTAGTCTTCTGCAAGTGTTTTAGTTTTAGTCGTATTTAGTCGACTAAAACTCCAGTACATTTTAGTCGACTAAAACGCCCTACATTTTAGTCGACTAAAACTCATTTTAGTCATCTATAATCGAATGGGTGTAGTTCAATTGTAATTTGTAATGCATTATTTAAGCATTTCTCTACAATTTCCAAACTCATTATATACTACTGCTGGTCCTGGAGTGAAAAATCTAATATGTTATTATTTATGCTTTGAGCATGCACCAGTGTTAATTTTTGGCAGCAAATTTCGATTTAGTTTTAGTTATAGTCTTTTGACTAAAATGCCATTTTAGTTTTAGTCGTATTTTAGTCTTAAGACTAAAATGCCAT
This sequence comes from Pelophylax lessonae, assembly GCF_965119305.1. Classification (NCBI taxonomy): domain Eukaryota; kingdom Metazoa; phylum Chordata; class Amphibia; order Anura; family Ranidae; genus Pelophylax; species Pelophylax lessonae. The sequence goes on along the minus strand of NC_138774.1, from coordinate 244,075,616 downwards.
TTTAGTTTTAGTCGTATTTTAGTCACCTGAATTGTGTTAGTCGACGAAAACGTTTTAGTCGGTTTTAGTCGACAAATTAACACTGTGGTGAAGTGACAAAATTCCTTAGATGACAACAACAAAATCCCTGGTAAGTAAGGCAGAGAATACTGCAATTTGGATTTTGCCGAAGATTCCCCAATGTGTTTCAGTTGATATTTACAATCTTACTCAGGGGCAGAGTTGTATAAAGTACTCGAAACCCATACTTGAGTAAAAGTACAAGTGCTCGATCAAAAAGTGACTTGAGTAGAAGTGAAAGTGCTCGATAAAAAAGTGACTTGAGTAGAAGTACTAAAGTATTCAACATTTTTTGTACTTAAGTATTGCAAGTAGTTTTTTTTTTTAAATTTTGCTACTCAAGTACTGAAAGTAAAAGTACCAGTAGTTTTGAAAAAAAAATTGCTACTCAAGTACTGAAAGTAAAAGTACAAGTACTGTGTTATGTAGTTATTAAAGAAAGAAGTCAAAAGTTTGAACATCATATTGTTTTTTTATTATTTTAAATCCAGCTTTTATTTATACATACAGTAGCATTTATTTTCGTATACGCGCATAATACACAAGTTTTGAGCTTCATGAAACCTGCCATCTACTGTTCTGGCAGTGGTAATTTTTATAATTGTAACGAGTAACTATGCAGCACAAAAAAAATATCAGAGTAGAAGTATTGAAATCATTGAAAAAATGTAGTGAAGTAAAAGTGGAAGTAGGAGAAAAAAATTCTACTCTAGGAAAGTACAGATACCGCCTTTCAGTACTTAAGTACAGTAGTGAAGTAGTTCTACTTAGTTACTATACATCTCTGCTCAGGGGGTAACAGGGGTAATAAATAGTTCTACAAAGCAATATAGAAGAATGAGAAGCATGTACAGAAAATAATATCAAAACAAAAGTACTAAATGTCAAGCACAATGTTTTCACAATTAGGCTCCGTGTACACGGGACGTTGTTAAAAGTCCCTTTGAATGCTGGAATTTTTAGGACGTTTGAAACGTCCGTTCAGTCGCGTTTGTACCCGCGTTTAGTGGGCGTTTGCGTTTAGAACCGTTCCTAGAGGTCAAAAAAATGATTCCCCTTTAAAATGGAAAAACGCGAACGCTAAACGCGGGTCATCGCGTTCGGTCGCGTTCGGACGCGTTCGGTCGCGTTTTTGCGTTTGAAACGCCGGGAAACACACGTTCGAACGCAAATAATTGCGTTCTAAAAAACATCACTGAACGCAACTGCCTGCAAATGACTGTAAACGACCATGTTTACATGGACAGATAAGATAACATGGAGCTGCGTTCAGGGGCTTCTGAAGAAAACGCCCAACTGCTCGTAAACGGCCATTTCCAGCGTCCCGTGTACATGGAGCCTTAGAGTCATTAACCCTATGTTTAGGAGATGGGGTTCACCCATACCACCAAGGAGTGCCTCCTGGATCGGATGTCCCCGTATTCAAACCCACAACGGGTCAAAGCTACGCTAACTCCCACAGTGCAAACCTATGACCAATGGATATCAAAAATGATCCCAGAAACAAGGGACAATAAAATAAGGAAAAATAGATGAATCAAACAAAAAAGATTCTAACCAGAAACCGGAGGAAGTAGAAAACGTCCAGAGAAGAGTGGACCAGGACAGAACTCTCAAGTCCGGCAGTTGTTGTTAAAGCCTAAAAGGGCAATGGGATGTAAAAAAAAATCAGTATTGATCGATTTTTGTGGTAAATCCTATAGCCAGAAATTTGAATCTAAAAACCATTCAGATTGTCAGGAATACTCACAGAAAGTGGTCACTATTACAACATCTAATGACCTTTTTCTGTGAGCATTCCTGACAATCTTTTTTCATTAGATTCAAATTTCTTACCATTGGATTTATTTCCAAATGGCCTTGTATGAATTGGGGGGCATGCAGTTTTCTTTTCTTAATATTTCATTGCCAGCAACTCTTTTTTTACATTCAGCTGTCAGCGGGGAACCCAGTTGACAGCTGATAACTCATCGGTTGTTAACCACTTGCCGACCGCCGCACGCCGATCTACGTCGGCGGTCAGCCCCTCACAGGCAAAGTGACCTAGGGCTACGTCACTAGCTTGTGAGGGTCTAGGGAGCGAGCGCGCGCCGCCGGAGGCGCGCTCCCGCTCCCGCGTGGTCACGGACCCCCCCCCCGCGCGTGTGACCGGCGGACCCGATGTCCGCCGGCCACTCTGCGATCGGCGGGGGAGAGGGAGAAAGTCAGGCAGCTTGTGTAAACAAGCCACCTGTCATTCTCCCCTCTGTATGAGAGCTGATCATATGGATCTACTATGTAGATCCGTTGATCACTCTGCATACAGCTGAAGCCACAGCCAATCACAGTAAGAATCACGCCCCTAGGGACACACACAGCCCCTCCCTCTCAAATAAAGTTAACCCCTTCACTACCAGTGTATTTTTACAGTAACAGTGCATATATATAGCACTGATTACTGTAGAAATGTCACTGGTAACCCCAAAAGTGTCAAAAATGTCAGTCAAGGGTCCGATCTGTCCGCCGCAATGTCGCAGTACCGCAAAAAAAAAAAATCGCAGATCGCCGCCATTACGCGTTAAAAAAAAAACAACAAAAATGACAAAAATCTTTCCCTTAGTCAGTAAACGCAATAACTTTTGCGCAAACCAATCAAAATACGCTTTTTGCGATTTTTTTTTTACCAAACATATGTAGCATAAAACAAATTGGCCGAAAATGTTCAAAAATTTTGATTTTTACATTTTTTTTGGGGGGAATTTCATATAAAAAAAGGGAAAAATATTGCTATTTTTGCAAAATTGACGTTCTTTTTTTGTTTATAGCGCGTGATCAAAAAATCGCACAGGTGATCAAATACCACCAAAAGAAAGCTCTATTTGTGGGAAAAAAAGGACGCCAAATTAGTTTAGGTACAGCGTCGCATGACCGCGCAATTGTCCGTTAAATTCACGCAGTGCCGAATCGCAAAATACCCCCTGGTCGTTTAGCAGCCAAATCCTCCGGGGCTTAAGTGGTTAAAGATGCGGCTTAAAGAGGAGCTGCAGCCCCCCCACCAAAAAATTTAAAGTCAGCAGTTACAAATACTGTAGCTGCTGACTTTTAATATTAGGACACTTACCTGTCCAGGGATCGCAAGATGTCAGCACCCCAGTCAATTTTTCAATCATGCTGCCATCGTCATTCTTTGTAGGGGAAGCCTTGCGACTTCACAGCCATTTCCCTACTGCGCATGTGAGAAACTTGGAGAGCTTTCTGAATGGCCAGGCGGCAGGGAAAGGAGGAGGGGAGCCGAACTTCTGAGGGACCTCTCTGCCGCAAGGTCACCCGGAAGTGGGGATGGGTACCTGTCAAAAACGGAGGGGTGGGGGAACAAACAAGCAAAGCTTCCTCTTTTGGGTGGAGCTCCGCTTTAAGGATGCCGACGGCCGCCCACTCCTTGACAACGCGGTATTTACTACTGTAAATAAATATGCCAGCTACAGCCAGGTGTTGAATTACTGATGGGTACCTGTCAAAAACTGAGGCGGGGAGAAAGCAAACAAGCGGAGCTTCCTCTTTTGGGTTGAGCTCCGCTTTAAGGATGCCGACGGCCGCCCACTCCTTGACAACGCGGTATTTACTACTGTAAATAAATATGCCAGCCACAGCCAGGTGTTGAATTACTGATGGGTACCTGTCAAAAACTGAGGCGGGGAGAAAGCAAACAAGCAGAGCTTCCTCTTTTGGGTTAAGCTCCGCTTTAAGGATGCCGGCGGCCGCCCACTCCTTGACAACGCAGTATTTACTACTGTAAATAAATATGTCAGCTACAGCCAGGTGTTGAATTACTGATGGGTACCTGTCAAAAACTGAGGCGGGGAGAAAGCAAACAAGCAGAGCTTCCTCTTTTGGGTTAAGCTCCGCTTTAAGGATGCCGGCGGCCGCCCACTCCTTGACAACGCAGTATTTACTACTGTAAATAAATATGCCAGCTACAGCCAGGTGTTGAATTACTGATGGGTACCTGTCAAAAACTGAGGTGGGGAGGAAGCAAACAAGCGGAGCTTCCACTTTTGGGTTGAGCTCCGCTTTAAGGATGACGGCGGCCGCCCACTCCTTGACAACGTGGTATTTACTACTGTAAATAAATATGCCAGCTACAGCCAGGTGTTGAATTACTGATGGGTACCTGTCAAAAACGGAGGCGGGGATGAAGCAAACAAGCGGAGCTTCCTCTTTTGGGTTGAGCTCTGCTTTAAGGATGCCGACGGCCGCCCACTCCTTAACAACGTGGTATTTACTACTGTAAATAAATATGCCAGCTACAGCCAAGCATTAATTACTGCATGTTTTCAGTACTAAAATAATGCATGACTACAGTACATGAAATAACTCATAATATAACTTTTTAAAAAACAGTAAAAAAATTGTATTTTACCTAACTTTTTAAGGTGCTCCATACCGCTTTGTGAATGTAGCCCTTTGTTTTTATGTCTATGTTCTTACAATTTGTACAATAAATGTGATTTTATAGTAAAGATTGTGCTGCTGCATGGGAGAAAATTCTTGTTCTGCATACGATTGGGGATGTAGCAATGTTTGGCTCCATAAGGGCCCACCTTCACTTTTCTATGAATGGGGAAAAAAAAAAACAAAAAAAGTTATAACCACAGTAGACAATTACGGAGCTGCCTCCTTCCTAAGCAACATGTCAGCTTATGCAGGTTTCCCCCATCAGCACTGAGAACATAGATGACGACTGTCCCTGCACCCCGACTCCTGTCCTTGTTTTAGAGCTATACTCCTCAAAGTTTTGAATATATCATTTTTAAAAATTAAAACTTTAAAATTGATTACTTACACCTATAAGGCTCGCCTTTTCTGTGTCTTAGATTTGGTTATCTGTACATCTTTACTTCCCTTTTTATGTTCAATTTTATCAAAAAGCAGAAGTTAAAATAGAAAAAAAACATGTATATTGAAATCAAAGGCAAATCACCTTTGGCAGATCTTTTTTTTTTTTATAAAAGTGACCATACAAAGAAGGGGCCCTTGTGGAGTATTAAAAATAAAATCAGCACTCTCTAGCCTGTGAAACTGTGTACATTCACTGTTACTAGGCTGTTTTCTCTTTATGTTGCATATTCTTCATTCATAAGAATGGCATGAGTAAGGTAAATACTGCATAATGGTCGCTAGATGGAGCTGGTGATCATAGGAAATGAATACTTATTTACTGTGATCGTCAGCTCCATCTAGTGGCCATAATGAAGCATTTTTCTTAGCCTCTTGCTGCTCACATAATGCACATACACTATATTGTCAAAAGTATTAGGACGCCCGCCTTCACATGCACATAAACTTTAATGGCATCCAAATCTTAGTCTGTAGGGTTCAATATTGAGTTGACCCACCCTTTGCAGGTATAAAAGCTTCAACTCTTCTGGGAAGGCTGTCCACAAGGATTAGGAGTGTGTCTATAGGAATGTTTGACCATTCTTCCAGAAGTGTATTTGTGAGGTCAGGCACTGATGTTGGATGAGAAGGCCTGGCTCGCAGTCTTCACTCAAATTCATCCCAAAGATGTTCTATTGGGTTGAGGTCAGGACTCTGTGAAGGCCAGTCAAGTTCCTCCAACCCAAACTCGCTCATCCATGTTTTTATGGACCTTGCTTTGTGCATCGGTCCAAATCATTTGGTGGAGTGGGTATTTGGGTGTGGAGTTGTTTTTCAGGATTTGGGCTGGGCCCCTTAGTTCCAGTGAATGGAACTCTTAAGGCATCAGCATACCAGGATATTTTGGACAATTTTATGCTCCCAACTTTGCAGGAACAGTTTGGGGACAGCCCCTTCCTAGTCCAACATTACTATGCACCAGTGCACAAAGCAAGGTATAAATTAGAGCAGAGACTACGAGTCCAACATTAGTGCCTGACCTCATAAATGCGCTTCTGGAAAAATGGTCAAACATTCCCATAGACACACTCCTAAACCTTGTGGACAGCCTTCCTAGAAGAGTTGAAGCTGGTATAGCTGCAAGGGTGAGCCAACTCAATATTGAACCCTATGGACTAAGACTGGGATTCCATTAAAGTTCATGTGCGTGTAAAGGCAGGTGTCTCAATACTTTAAACAATATAGTGTATGTGGCGGCAAAGAGAGTAGGCTTTCATGCCCATAAATCGCACATGTGTGTCCATGGGCAGCAGAGCTTTCTGTGCTTAGAGCGTGCTCAGATGTCAAATACATATCCCAGTCTCTAGTAATGGTATGGAGCTGGTGGGATCAGTTCTTGATGATGTGACCATTGTGACAGCCATTCAGGCTTCTAGGTATAATAGCTCATAAAAGGGATGCCAGAGCTGGGCGGAAGTGGGTTAATTGTTGTTATTATGAATGAAGAACACTTGCCCTGGAGAGAAAATAGCCTAGTAACATTCGATTTCTGTCAGCAATCCCACATAACATGCGTAATTGCAGTTTTGCAGAATGAATAGATCTGCAAATTTAAAAAAAAATAAGGAATTAGGAATTAATCTATTACAAGGGTCTATTTATAAATTTTGTTGGACGAATGTCACAAACCTTTGTGCAGGCTGGAAGAAATTTCCCTGTATTTTCTATAACAGATTATTGTCAGCTCCATCTAGTGGCCAAAATGTGGTATAGTTTTCTGAAATATATCAATGAGAAATATTATACACTTTGCCCTTTAGATGGCCCTGATGATCACAGGAATTCATCTTTTTCCGAAAATATGGGGAAATGTCATCTAGCCTGCACAAGTGCTTGAGACATTCACCCAATGTTTATAAACAGAACCTTAAGTCCCGGTTCATACTACCGCGACTTGTCATATGACGTCAGCCCGGTTCGGCAAAGACTTCCTGCCGCCGTCATTTTACAATGACGCGGTATGGAAGTGGTTAAGGGTGTATATATAAGAGATTTGCACAGCTATTCGCTAAGTGCATTTATCTTCCTTCTATGAGAATGTTTTTTTTTTTTTTGCCCCAATGTTATATAGCAATTTCTTGGGCTGGATAAATGTTTTTGATTAAAACCCATTTTCTTGGTGCATCATGGCAGCATACAATGCGATTGTGGCTCCTCCCCCACAACCTGATAGGACTGGCTAACTATAAATCAAAGACAGACCCGGCTCGAAGCATTCTTCTTTTTGTCCTCACCTGATCAGGACTGTTGCGAGGTATCCGTTACCATTTGTTGCCCCAGCCAGGTTAAGCCTCTTCTGGGTGGAAGTCCTTCCTGTACAGTCTCTAAATGAGCTATTTGGTTGGAGCCCCATTCTGGTGGTCTGGGGGGGCATAGTACAGTCTCTCCTGGGTGGAAATCCTTCCTGTACAGTCTCTACACGAGTTATACGGTTGGAGCCCCATTCTGGCGGAGCAGGCCTATCAAAGAAAGCTTTAAACAAGCTTTGACATAAGTGACCACATTTTCCCTTTCCATATGCTTTTCACCTCTTTTCTCTTTTTTGTGGGCGTTTGCCATTTCCAAGATGGCTGCAGCAGTGCAAGTATACTCTGAACATGAAAGGCAGGAAGTGATGTGGCTTCTGTGGCCTTTTTCCTGGACAGCCCTTTTCCAAGATGGCGATATGAGCATGCTCAGGCACTGATATCATGATTAATGGCAAAATGTGATAGTTTTAAATAGTTGTATAGCATTTTTGGGCAACACATGGTGGAGCTCTCTACTCGTGCATGCTGGATGCTTATATGGTCATTGTTTGCAAGTATGTTTTCCCTTTTTATGGCATTCACCTGAGCTTTTCCTATCTCCTCAGTGTTGCTCTAGGTCTAGGATCACTGTGCTGTTTATGGCATTTCACTTTGGCTCTTCCTATCCCCTTCTCAATGCTTGCTCTGGGATCACTGTATCATGCTATTTTTCCTTTCAGTCTGCTGCTTTGCTCTGTTTCTACGGGAAACGCTGCCCAGTCAGACCACCCATTACTTTTAAGGTATAGGGATTAGGGAAGTATTGAAGACTGAGAAAAAGAGAGCCAATATCTACAGTCCTGCAAGGACCTCAAGATGGAGGAAGCCCTCTAAAGGTCAAGTCGTCATCTAAGAGCACTGCAGACATCCAGGCAATGTTGATCAAGGTCATCCTCTCACCACTCATTATCATTGCTCCCCGTTTACAAACATCACAGGCTACCGGCCCTAAGGCTCCGTTCACATGTAGGCGTTTTGGGGCGTTTTTGGGGAGTTTTTCTGCTCTAGGATCAGCTCTCAAAACGCCCAACAAGACAAATCCTATTCATTTCAATGGCCCCTGTTCACATCTGAGCATTTTGACGCTGTAAGCAAAACGCCCAACGCTCAAAGTACATGAGCTTCTTTTTGGGCAGATTACAGGCGTTTTCCATTGGTCTCTATTCAATCTAAAAACGCCTGCACAAAAAACGCCTGTAAAAACACCCATAAAAATGCCTGAAAAAACGCCCATAAAAACGCCTGTAATAGCAACGCCAAGATGTGAATGTAGCCTAAACGTTGCTGCATTTGTGATGGAGAGTCATTGCCTACCAAGCTAATATGTCAAGTCTGCCTGGAACAAGCAGGATACAGCCCTGGAAGGACCTCAAGATGGAGGGAGCTTTCTAAAAGCCAGAATATTTACCATTTAGGTGCAGACATCCAGGCAACGTTGATCAAGGTCATTATTATTGCTCCTGGTTTACAAACACCACAGGTTACCAGCCCTAATGGTTGCGGCGTTTGTGGTGGAAAGTCATTGCCTGACAAGCTAGTATGTCAAGTCCGCTTGGAGGAAGCGACAACTGACAAAGAAGGGGATGTCTTGGAAGTAGCCGTCTTGATTAAAGAATCGGCGAAGGAGTGAATACATGAAGCCTGTACTTCCTAGTCGGTGGCTGAATTGCCTAGCACTTCCAACCAGAGCCGGTAGGTGGGGTCCAAATTGTAAAGCTTGTCGGAAGAAAGCATTAAAGGGGCCACGGTCTTTGACGATTGCCCAATAGAGCCTTTTGCAAGGGCAGTTAAGGCTGCAATTGCCTGGAGTAAAGTGGAGGAAACTCTCCACAAGGTTAGAAATGACTCATTTTCCTTGACTGAACAACTGGAGGAATTAATCCAGGAAGAATGGAAGGGGTCAGAGAAAAAGGCCTAAATAAACAGGTTGTCAAAACTGTATACCCTGAAAAAGCTAAAGGTCAACCTGCTGCCGTCTCCGCCAATGGTGGATGCATCATTAATGCTGCTGGCAAGACACGTCACCTGCGGTTGTGTTCAAGGAGGTGCATCTTCATGGCAGCATACAGATTCCCACCCAAATGGTGAGAGTTATGCCCCGTACACACGTGCAGATTATCTGAAGACTTTTGTCTGCAGATTTACCTTTTCTATGTAGTGCAAGGGCCTGCCGGATTGCATACAAATTGAAAGTGTTTAGGTTTGACCTCATATTATATGGTTTTGGTAAGTCTGCAGATAATCTGCACGTGTGTATGGGGCATTACAGAGAATGCTGCGAGTCGGGTCTGTCTTTGATTTATAGTTAACCAGTCCAATCAGGTTGTGGGGGCGGAGCCACAACCCCATTGTATGTTTTTGGGATACTAGAAAAAAATGTAAAGTACTGCATTGGTCACTAGATAGCGGTAAGTATCATAGAAAAGTCCTCTGATGCAGAGAGCCATCTAGCCACTTGCCGACCGCCACACGACTATCTACGTCGGCGGTCAGCCCCTCACAGGCAAAGTGACGTAGGGCTACGTCACTAGCTTGTGAGGGTCTAGGGAGCGAGCGCGCGCCGCCGGAGGCGCGCTCCCGCGCGGTCACGGACCCCCCCGCGCGTGTGACCGGCGGACCCGATGTCCGCCGGTCACTCTGCGATCGGCGGGGGAGAGGGAGAAAGTCAGGCAGCTTGTGTAAACAAGCTGCCTGTCATTCTCCCCTCTGTATGAGAGCTGATCATATGGATCTACTATGTAGATCCGTTGATCACTCTGCATACAGCTGAAGCCACAGCCAATCACAGTTAGAATCACGCCCCTAGGGACACACACAGCCCCTCCCTCTCAAATAAAGTTAACCCCTTCACTACCAGTGTATTTTTACAGTACCAGGGCATATATATAGCACTGATTACTGTAGAAATGTCACTGGTAACCCCAAAAGTGTCAAAAATGTCAGTCAAGGGTCCGATCTGTCCGCCGCAATGTCGCAGTACCGCAAAAAAAAAAATCGCAGATCGCCGCCATTACGCGTTAAAAAAAAAAAAACAACAAAAATGACACAAATCTTTCCCTTAGTTAGTAAACGCAATAACTTTTGCGCAAACCAATCAAAATACGCTTTTTGCGTTTTTTTTTTTTTTTTTTTACCAAACATAGGTAGCATAAAACAAATTGGCCGAAAATGTTAAAAAATGTAGATTTTTACATTTTTTTGGGGGGGAATTTCATATAAAAAAAGGGAAAAATATTGCTATTTTTTCAAAATTGTAGCTCTTTTTTTGTTTATAGCGCGTGATCAAAAAATCGCACAGGTGATCAAATACCGCCAAAAGAAAGCTCTGTTTGTGGGAAAAAAAGGACGCCAAATTCGTTTAGGTACAGCGTCGCACGACCGCGCAATTGTCCGTTAAAGTCACGCAGTGCCGAATCGCAAAATACCCCCTGGTCGTTTAGCAGCCAAATCCTCCGGGGCTTAAGTGGTTAAAGGCTGCATGCGCTTTTTTTGTTTTAAATTAAAGTCCAACTCCGAAAATTCTCCCTTGTCGTGGTGCCGCGTCTGCATGGAAAGGGTTAAATGCTTGTTTAGGTCTAGGGGCATGGAAAGGAAGGTTTACTTACCCAGTTCTCAGCTCCTCTGCACTGCTAGAGCGGTCCCCGTTGCATATTCTCTCCCATGGTCCAGTGGTCTAAGGTCCTAGTATCATCAAGTCAGATGGAGGGTCAATAGCTCTGTATGGGATGTGATAGTGCTGAGTGAAAGTCCACCACTGGAGCATAGAGGAGCACTGTCTACCAGGAAGGGGAGGATCAGATATGTAAAAGTGCTTTTACTCTCCCCTATTATAATGAAGCTGGTAACCCTTGCAGTGCAGGCACAGCCCTATTGCAAGAGAGAATTTTAGATTTAGGATTTAATCCTTTTTGCTGCCAGATCTGTTTTTGTGGGTTTTTTTGTGCACACGTCTAAAATATCACTTTAGGCCTGAAGATTGCATAAACCGCCAAAACATTATATATTTCCTGAAAGAAAACACACTAGAAAATAAAATAGTTATAGTTCCATTTTTTTAATGCGAAACCAAATTATGTCTCTGCACTATGGATGCATAAAACAAAACCCACAGTGCTGCTGTTCGAAAATTCTAATATTTTTTAAATGACAAAGGTAATAGTGCATAGCGCAAAATGGGTATAATGAGTAAGGTGATGAATGTGTAAAGTGTAAACGTGCAATAGTGCAAAGCTGATATAGCCTTAGTTATTAGGGATGTAACGATATCAAAATCTCACGGTACGATACAATTTCGATATTGACCTCACGGTACGATATTTATTGCGATATTGTGGAAAAGTTCACGGTATTGCAGTCACTCACTACCTTCTCTCTAAGACACCACATTTTGTGCCTCATGCTCTTGTCCCCACTAGCACCTACTATGATACCTCTTCTCTTAGCACTGTCTTCTCAATGTGCTTACTCTGAGACTGTTACTAACAGGTGTTGTACTCATGTACTTCTGATGTCCATCCTATTCCACAGTGTTACCATATCTAGGTAGGTAATGTCTTATACAGCTTGGTAACACTTGTTTTGCAGAGTTCTGCAGCCAATTAGTGTTTTAACACTAGGACTGAGAGGCCATGTGTGGTTCCTGTGCTCTTTTGGTGTTATCCATCAGAAACCACTATTTAAGACCTCTACATGACTTCCTTGTAGTGAATGTGTCATTTATTTAGAACACAGAGAATGTCATGGGCTTGCTCTGCAGCATGAGTGTAATGCAAAAACAATTAACACTACATCTTTTACCATGTGCTTTAGTAACTATCCTCTCTTTCTGTGTAAATTAATCCAGTAGTAAAGTACATGAGTGGCGTCAGTGTTTTTTTTTTTTCATTTAATTTCTTTATTCTTTATCACATTACTCACCGGCAGTCCGGTATCACTGTCTTGCCGTGGTGCCTGCCTGGTGGAAGCTGGCTCTGCTCCGCCGGCCGAGTCCGCCGCTCTCGTGCGCTGGCTCCGCCTCCGCCCCACAAGCCCGCCCACCCACACTGCTCCAAACCAACTGGCAGCCGCTCGCCTCGGCTCGGCCAGTAGCAGTGCAGCATAGAGGTGAGTGACCGAGGAGCCGACGAGACACAGAGAGAGACACAGAGACGGCGGCCAGACACCGTGCACCCACCACGACGATATCGGGCCATGTAAACCACCGCGATACCGCGATAGCGGTAATATCGTTACATCCCTATTAGTTATTGCATCTCCACCCTAAAATGCATATCTTCTAAAGTGCCTAAATGGTGCAAATCACATATAAATAATGGTGCACATTTAAATACAAACATACATAATTACATGTGCATGAATCAATCAATATATGGAATGAAAATATAAAAGATATAAAATATATAGGTCCCAAAATAGTTCAATTCTCTAAGCAAGTAGCCAGTGAAAGTGCAAAGGCGCTTCTTATTATGCAGGTCAGTGCTAATCTCGTGATCGCGACCAGAAGTGACCTATAATTTTAGGGTGGAGATGCAATAACTAAGGCTATATCAGCTTTGCACGTTTACACTTTACACATTCGTAACCTTACTCATTATACCCATTTTGCGCTATGCACCATTTTTTATGTCACACAATATTACCACAAAGGTCTAGGTAACACAAAATGTTAGTAAAAAATACACTAATTTTAGGGCACACAAACGCAATATACAGTGGGTACGGAAAGTATTCAGACCCCCTTAAATTTTTCACTCTTTGTTATATTGCAGCCATTTCCCAAAATCATTTAGGTTCATTCTTCTTCCTCATGAATGTACACATAGCACCCCATACTGACAGAAAAACACAGAATTGTTGACATTGTTGCAGATTTATTAAAAAAGAAAAACTGAAATATCACATGGTCCTAAGTATTCAGACCCTTTGCTCAGTATTTAGTAGAAGCCCCCTTTTGATCTAATACAGCCAGGAGTCTTTTTGGGAAAGATGCAACAAGTCTTTCACACCTGGATTTGGGGATCCTCTGCCATTCCTCCTTGCAGATCCTCTCCAGTTCTGTCAGGTTGGATGGTAAACGTTGGTGGACAGCCATTTTTAGGTCTCTCCAGAGATGCTCAATTGGGTTTAAGTCAGGGCTCTGGCTGGGCCATTCAAGAACAGTCACGGAGTTGTTGTGAAGCCACTCCTTCGTTATTTTAGCTGTGTGCTTAGGGTCATTGTCTTGTTGGAAGGTAAACCTTCGGCCCAGTCTGAGGTCCAGAGCACTCTGGAGAAGGTTTTTGTCCAGGATATCCCTGTACTTGGCCGCATTCATCTTTCCCTCGATTGCAACCAGTCGTCCTGTCCCTGCAGCTAAAAAACACCCCCACTGCATGATGCTGCCACCACCATGCTTCACTGTTGGGACTGTATTGGACAGGTGATGAGCAGTGCCTGGTTTTCTCCACACATACCGCTTAGAATTAAGGCCAAAAAGTTCTATTTTGGTCTCATCAGACCAGAGAATCTTATTTCTCACCATCTTGGAGTCCTTCAGGTGTTTTTTTAGCAAACTCCATGCGGGCTTTCATGTGTCTTACACTGAGGAGAGGCTTCCGTCGGGCCACTCTGCCATAAAGCCCCGACTGGTGGAGGGCTGCAGTGATGGTTGACTTTCTACAACTTTCTCCCATCTCCTGACTGCATCTCTGGAGCTCAGCCACAGTGATCTTTGGGTTCTTCTTTACCTCTCTCACCAAGGCTCTTCTCCCCCGATAGCTCAGTTTGGCCGGACGGCCAGCTCTAGGAAGGGTTCTGGTCGTCCCAAACGTCTTCCATTTGAGGATTATGGAGGCCACTGTGCTCTTAGGAACCTTAAGTGCAGCAGAAATCTTTTTGTAACCTTGGCCAGATCTGTGCCTTGCCACAATTCTGTCTCTGAGCTCTTCAGGCAGTTCCTTTGACCTCATGATTCTCATTTGCTCTGACATGCAATGTGATCTGGAAGGTCTTATATAGACAGGTGTGTGGCTTTCCTAATCAAGTCCAATCAGTATAATCAAACACAGCTGGACTCAAATGAAGGTGTAGAACCATCTCAAGGATGATCAGAAGAAATGGAAAGCACCTAAGTTAAATATATGAGTGTCACAGCAAAGGGTCTGAATACTTAGGACCATGTGATATTTCAGTTTTTCTTTTTTAATAAATCTGCAACAATGTCAACAATTCTGTGTTTTTCTGTCAGTATGGGGTGCTATGTGTACATTCATGAGGAAGAAGAATGAACCTAAATGATTTTAGCAAATGGCTGCAATATAACAAAGAGTGAAAAATTTAAGGGGGTCTGAATACTTTCCGTACCCACTGTATTACCCAATTTTTTGTTAAAAAAAAAAAGACGAGGTTGCACCAAATAAATACCCAACATGTCAAACTTAAAATTTGCATACTCCCGTGAAATGGGAAATAAACTTCAGTACCCAATATTTTCCCTCAGCGATGCTTTAAAAGCCCCTACAGGTAATCAGTTTAGCATTACAAAGGAGGTCTGGTGCCAGAATTATTGCTCTCACTCTGGTACATGTGGTGATATGTACCGTCACGTGTATCTCAAATGACATTTCTCTATCGCTCATTGACAGACGTAGTCTTCTTGATTCTCAAGAGCTGGGTTATGTTGTCTCCGCAGGAGTAGGACTAGGCAGAAAGACAAAACGTTCTGGCTCCACCTTAGGGGCAGTCCCTGAGGGTATATCCTCCCTCTCTCTGCTACAGGGAATCAGTTTTTTTCTGTCTAGTCAGGAGTAAGGACCTAAGTTCCTTGCTGGGATCTTTTGGTCCTGGCAAGACTTTTTTCTTTAAGAAAAAGACATTTTTTAGGACGCCACGGCCGTGGCTTATGTCAATCACCAGGGGGGCACCAAGAGTGTCCGAGCGGCCAAAGAAGTGGCTTGCATTCTTCGCTGGGCGGAACGATTTGTTCCAGCAATCTCTGCGGTGTTCATTCCGGGGGTGGAGAATTGGCAGGCAGATTATCTCAGCCGTCAGACTCTGGATCAGGGGGAATGGTCCCTCCATCCAGACGTTTTCCACCAGTTGTGCCTACGATGGGGCACCCCGGATATGGATCTGTTGGCATCTCGATTCAACAGGAAAGTTCAGAGATTCGTGGCTCGCTCCCGCGATCCTCTAGCACAGGGGTCTTCAAACTATGGCCCTCCAGTTGTTCAGGAACTACAATTCCCATCATGCCTAGTCATATCTGTGAATGTCAGAGTTTTACAATGCCTTATGGGATGTGTAGTTCTGCAACAGCTGGAGGGCCGTAGTTTGAGGATCCCTGCTCTAGCAGAAACCGCAGACGCACTGATCGCCCCGTGGGGGCAATACCAGCTAATGTATGCCTTCCCTCCTCTTGGGTTACTGCCAAGACTTCTTCGCAGGATAGAGGAGGAAGGAATTCCAGTAATCCTGGCAGCTCCGGACTGGCCTCGTCGAGCTTGTTACGCCGACTTGGTCAGACTGATGGCGGACGTCCCGTGGAGACTTCCTCTCAGGGAGGATCTACTGTCTCAGGGACCGATCTTCCATCCTGCTTTACGATCGCTGGTTTTAAACGGCCTGGTTATTGAGACCCAGGTGCTGAAGGACAAGGGATTGTCAGCTTCAGTTATTCCTACTCTAGTTAAAACAAGGAAAGCGACTTCCAGAAAGATTATCATCGTACATGGAAGTCTTATATTGTGTGGTGTGAATCCCTTGGGTTCCATCTACATCTTTATTCGGTAGTCCGAATATTGGCTTTCTGCAACAGGGAGTTGAGCAGAAGTTGGCCTTGAGTGTTATCAAGGGTCTGGTTTCAGCATTTGCTATCTTCTTTCAGAAGCTTTTGTCTACTCATTCCTTGGTGCGGAATTTCATCCAGGGGGTGCGACACCTGGCTCTGCCAGTGCACGCGCCGTTACCATCCTGGGATCTTAATTTGGTGCTGTCGGTTCTTCAGACACCTCCCTTTGAAAATATCAGGGAGATTCCCTTGCTTACTTTATCCCAGAAGGTGGTCTTCTTGGTGGCTATCACTTCTGCACGCAGGGTGTCAGAACTGGCTGCATTATCCTGTTGTTCCCCAGATCTGGTGGTTCATAGGGATAAGGTTGTTCTTCATCCGAATCCATCCTTCCTTCTAAGGTGGTTTCAAAGTTTCATTGAATAAGGACAGTGTATTGTCCTTCCTATGTCCTTAGCCCAATCATCCTCGAGAATTTGCATGGCATTCCTTGGATGTAGTTCGGGCGATCAGGATATACTTGAATACTACGGATTCAATTTGTACGACGGATTCACTGTTTGTGATCACGGATGGCCCTAAGAAGGGGTTGCCTGTTCTGCTGCGACCATCTTTAGATGGATCAGACAGACGGTGGTATAGGCTTATTTTATCTAAGGGTCGGGATCCTCCGTTCCCTGTTAAGGCGCATTCTACTCGGGCGCTTAGAGTTTCCTGGACCTTCCGCCATCAGGCGTCAGTGGTTCAGGTTTTCAAGGCGACTGTTTAGTAGTCGGTTCATACCTTTACAATATTGTATAAGGTTTATGTGATGGCATCGTCAGATGCCTCTTCTGGCTGCAAGGTTCCTGCAGGCCACTGTTTGAGGAGACTGTTGGTCTACCTCGAGGATTTGTGGGGTAGGTCTCATCTGTTTACTCGATGAGTCCTTTGATACTTCTGGTTGGCTCTGGTTGGGCCTTCTAGATTGGATTTTGATTCTGTCAATCCCACCCCTCATTTTGTGGCACTGCTTCTGGATGTCCCAGCTCTTGAGAATCAAGAAGACTACGTCTGTCAATGAGCGATAGAGAAAAATGGATTTTTGTAAGATCTTACCGTAAAATCCTTTTCTCTTAAGCTCATTGACAGACGTAGTACCCGCCCCTCTATCATTGAGTTGGGTTGGGTTAAATTCTCTGTTACTGCTTTAGAACAGAACTGATTCCCTGTAGCAGAGAGAGGGAGGATATACCCTCAGGGACTGCCCCTAAGGTGGAGCCAGAACGTTTTGTCTTTCTGCCTAGTCCTACTCCTGCGGAGACAACATAACCCAGCTCTTGAGAATCAAGAAGACTACGTCTGTCAATGAGCTTAAGAGAAAAGGATTTTACGGTAAGATCTTACAAAAATCCATTTTTTCATGCAGAGGCGCACACGCTGTATGTGTTTATGTTCGTACATGCGCATATGTGGGGGGCGTCAAAACATTTTTGGGGGATTTTATGTGCTTGGGTATAACTTTCATTTTTGACAATTTACAAAAAAAGTTTGTTTCACTTTTTTTTGCCAACAAATGGGGGACAAAAGGTCCCCTATGTGATGATTTTTTGCTGACCGGTTTACTTTAATGAGACAGCTGGGGGTCTAAAAGACTTAGGGGAGAGCTAGGGGAGGAAAAACAGCAGTACATGGCAGTGCCATCTTAAGAGCCTTATAGGCCCCCAGGCAATGCAGTGCACTGGGGCCCCGAGAGAGAGAGTAGGGGATATACACAGAGGATATATAGGGCAGGAAAAGGATGGCACAGACAGTGGATGGAGAGAGAGTGAGAAAAAAAAAAAGAAATCAAGCAGCTGCAGCAGTCTGCTTACCTTCCACAATGGCTGCACAGCACATGAAGGGAGGAGGTGGGTGGAGCCCATCTTCTAGGCGCAGAGAGAGGAGGACGAGCCAACGAGGAGGATCCTCCTCCGCTGTGCATGATGGGTCCTCTCAGAACGTCACTGGTTGCTAGATGCCAATCGACTGGCCTTCCTAGCAACCAGTGTACAGGGAGACTCAGAGCCACCGGCGGACAGCGGGGGGGCCCGGCGGACAACAGGGGGGGGGGGGCCCTAGACCACCAGGTAAACTAATATGGAGACTGGCCTGGAGGGGGGGACAGTGTAATCGCCACCCTGTGTGTGGGGCCCCTTAGCAAGTGGGGCCCCCGGGCAACCGCCGGGCGCGCCCAATGGAAAAGATGGCCCTGGTACATGGATCTTTCCAGTAAATGGCTGTGGAGGGAGGGGGGAGCGAGTCAGCGCAGAAGTCTTAACCACTAGAGGACAGGGAGGCTATTCTCCCAGGTCAGCCAAAAAACTGACCACACTAGGAGGGTCAGTTTGCAATATCAAAATCACCTGGCACGATCACCAGGTATTCCACACAAAGGAAGAAATACAAAGAGAACAGAATACTTTTTAACACACGTGCATGGTACAACAGGCACATGTCAGGAATATAGTTAAGGTAACATTTTTAATTTAAAATGGAGAAAAACAATCACATTTGGCAACTAGATGGCTCTCAGTGACATAGATGTTTTCTAT
Source organism: Pelophylax lessonae (assembly GCF_965119305.1). Classification (NCBI taxonomy): domain Eukaryota; kingdom Metazoa; phylum Chordata; class Amphibia; order Anura; family Ranidae; genus Pelophylax; species Pelophylax lessonae. The sequence continues at coordinate 244,057,011 of NC_138774.1, read as the reverse complement.
CATACTTAGTGACATCTAATGGTTGAATCCAGTATGTTAATTATTTTATTTTTTTTCATCAAACACAGGCAAAAGCCAAATACCAATCCTTCTTTTTTTTTTTGTCCCAGTACGCACAGAATGAATGTGCGCTTACTTTCACTTAGCGAATTACGAAGCATATTTTTTTTAAAATACAGCCCTCACCAACCAATCTGGTTTTTCTCTTTACAAATTCGTTCTGCGCTGGAATGAAGGACTAATGAGAGAATCTGGATAGTTTATATGGATAACCAGATTGTTCTTTATTCAGACAGTTTGATAAATAAGTCCCATTGAGACCAATTTAAAATGGAGAAAAAGCAGTAGTGATGCCTCTATAAACCAATTAGATTCCAGCTGTCATTTTCATTAGGACACGTTAGAAAATCAAGTGAAGACTCTTTCTGTAAATGGCGCTTTGCTGACAGTCTGTTATAGACTCTGGGACGTCTTAGAAATGCAATATTTAATTTTAGGAGGATCTCATAATGCAAATTTCTATACTCTGAGCATTCCATCTCTTCAGTGTAGCCATGGAGGAGAGTTCCCTAAACTTCAATCATAGTTCTGTTGAAGATCTGTAAATCGAATGGTCATCACTTTACTGGAGAACATATGCTCCACCTCAAGACCCCAGTTCAAATCTGGGGTCTTGAGGTGCAGTACATGTTCTCCAGTAAAGTGATGACCATTAGATTTACAGATCTTCAACAGAACTATGATTGAAGTTTAGGGAACTCTCCTCCATCGCTACGCTGAAGAGATGGAATGCTCATAGAGTATAGAAATTTGCATTATGAGATCCTCCTGTGTATTGAAAACCAAAACCGAAAAGTGAATACATTGCAGCTTACCAATCCTCCAACTCGGGACAAATAAACAAAAATGATCCCTTAGGGGCTGTGCTCGCACTACAAGGGTAATTGCTCATATTTGCCCAGGGGTGATTTACTTATCGATCCTCCGTTGCTCCCTGTCGCTAGACCAGTCCCCGCAATGTCTACACCCCCCACGCCACCCATCTAGGGTCTTGGTGTCATCAAAACCAAAGCTGGATCCATAGCCCTGCACTGAACATGAGGATGCCGAAGGACAGTCTATTGTGGTGGAGCGTCGCCTGCTGGGATCAGGGAAGTAAAACCGTGTCTCCTTTCCCCTGGGAAAAACAAACCATTAAACCATGCAGCCCCACTGAGTAGGGATGATTTTTTTTTTTTATCCCCTGAGCTGGGCTTTAAATGTGGTAGCTGCATCCGTTTTCTTTTTTTAGACTTTTTGTTCACCTGGTGATTCGACCAGTAACCTAATTCCTCTCTTGAGGCTCATTCACATGTACAGCAGTGCTTGCTGCCCCTTTCCCCAGTGGATTCATTTTCAAGGGGTGTTTGACAGGCAGTGAGGAGGTGATATGTTGACAACTTAACACCTGATTTATCCATGTAAATGCCACACCCCAATCATGTACATTCCATGCGGTTGTGGCACTGCCCCATAGGTTTGCACTAGTCATGTGTGGCTGAACGAAACATGGTGTTTAATTTTTGCTGCGGCCATGAAGCACAGCATTGCAACCACAGCATATGTACAGCACTAAGCAACTGCATGCTTAGGGCTGGTTTAGGTAGGTGGCTGGAGGGCAGTAAGACTATGGCTCAACCACCTGGCTTACTGGTCCCTAGCCACATTTGTGAGCAAAGCCTTGGATTCCCCCCCCCCCCCACTCTGGACAGAGGAGCAAAGGAAACACCCTTGAACAGCATCAATATCAATCTGGGGAGAGGGTAGTGTGCAATACATTGGCAGATTTAGATGGACTTGACAAACCACTTAAAGCGGAGTTCTGCCTCCCCCTCCACCCTCTCCAAAAATTAAAAGTCAGCAGCTACACACACTGTAGTTGCTAACTTTTAATATTAGGACACTTGCCTGTCCTGGAGTCCAGCGATGTCAGCACCGCAGCCAATGTTTCCATTGGCTGTTGGGTGCTGCCACCGCCATTGCCGGTAAGGAAACCTGGCAGTGAAGCCTTGCAGCTTCACGGGTGGGTCCCTAATGTGCAAGCGTGAAGTGCGCTGCGCATTTGGATTCAAATGCGCCGTTGGATTCACGGCGCCGTTCCCGGAAGTGGGGAAGGGTACCTGTCAAAAACAGGTACCCGTTCCCCCTTCCCCCCTGAAAGGTGCCAAATGTGGAACTGGAGAGGGGGAGGAAGCAAAAGAGCTGAAGTGGAACTCCACTTTAAGGCTGAACTCCATCTAACACTTTATAAGGAGCTACAGAATACACATGCTTATAACATACATATCAGCGGATCATTGTAGCCACCCCTGTCAGTGGTATATGGTTTGTCCCAACACTCTAACTGCCACTTTTGCCAGAGCTTGGTCAGTTAAAGTAAGTTGAGAAATAACAGATACTGTCCAGATCACCAGGTGAAAATAAAGGGAAAAAAAAAGCCTTAAAAAGAAATCTAAAGCAGTAACCACATTTAAAGCTGGCTATACACTAGGAGGAACGCTGGCCCTACCATGTGTCCCGTTGGGTCCATTGGACCCAGGCAGCACTTGGAGAGGGGCAGCAAATGAACTCCCAAGATTTATTTTTTCCAGCAGTTCTGTGTGTCATCAGTTTGCGGCACATTACTGGCGACATTTCCCCATCTCATACTTTGGTGGGCGTGATTTTATTTTTTGGGGGGGTGGGGGGGACATTTCATTCTTGGACCCAGGCAGCACAATGTCTTGGACCAGCCCTGACTAGCAGATTTTCGTACAAATGTTTGTACAAAAAGTATTGTCGGTAAATTTGAGAATGCCAACAGAGACATGTTATTTGACAGTACATCCAAATTTCATTTGCCTTTAGCATTGGATTTTGGAATGAATAGAATTTCCCAGCAAAAAACACATTTACAGTTAGAATCTTGCTGGAGAAAAATGTTCCATCCTGCTCTTTTAAATTTCCCAATCAATATAGTTGTAAACGATCATCAATTTGACTTCACTAATGATTAGAAAATGGAACGAATGTTTCAAAAATTCTACTAGTGTACATCCAGCTGTGGAGTGTTTTAAACACACTGGATAACTGTCAGCTGTCAGATGGAAGCGAATGGGCAGCTTCTGCACACCTTGACATGGCAACGGTCGGTCCTTCCACCCCCCCCCTCCCCCCCACGCATCCCTGCCATGTTTCCTGGGCCCTGCACTCTGACCCCTAGACCTGGGACTGGCATGGCGGGTGACACTGGGTGGAGGGAAGGGAAATCAGCAAACATCCTTTGCTGATCTCCCCTTCCAACTAAGAACCCAGAATCTATGTTCTAAAGATCACTTCTGTCACTTTCCGGGGCCAGTCTCGTGAAGGAAGAAGCTATTGGAGCACAATATGCACTGCATTAACTTTAATAGAGGGCAAAATAGACATCTAAATTACCCCCGATGTCTCATTAACCACTTAAGCCCCGGAAGATTTTACCCCCATTCCGACCAGGGTTTTTTTTGCGATTTGGCATTGCGTGACTTTAACAGACAATTGCGCGGTCATGTGATGCTGTACCTAAACAAATTTGAAGACCTTTTTTTCCCACAAACAGAGCTTTATTTTGGTGGTATTTGATCACCTGTGCGATTTTTACTTTTTGCGCTACAAACAAAAAAAGAGCGTCAATTTTGCAAAAATAACAATATTTTTCACATTTTTTTATATGAAATTCCCCCCAAAAAAATGTAAAAATCAAAATTTTTTAACATTTTAGGCCAATTTGTTTTATGCTACATATGTTTGGTAAAAAAAAAAATCGCAAAAAGCGTATTTTGATTGGTTTGCGCAAAAGTTATTGCGTTTACTAACTAAGGGAAAGATTTTTGTCATTTTCGGTGTTTTTTTTTTTTAACGTGTAATGGCGGCGATCTGCGATTTTTTTTGCGGTCCTGCGACATTGCGGCGGACAGATCGGACCCTTGACTGACATTTTTGACACTTTTGGAGTTACCAGTGACATTACTGCAGTTATCAGTGCTATATATATGCACTGTTACTGCAAAATGACACTGGCAGGGAAGGGGTTAACTTTATTGGGGAAGGAGGGGTTAAGTGTGTCCCTAGGGGCGTGCTTCTAACTGTGATTGGACATGGCTACTGGTGTAGGAACAGTGATCAATGGTCCTATATAGTAGAACTGTATGATCACCATTCCTACACAGGGGAGAATGACAGGCGGCTTGTTTACATTAGCCACCTGCCTTTCTCCCTCTCCACCGACAATCGCCGAGTGACCGGCGGACATCGGGTCCGACAGTCACACGCACGGACTTCCTAGGGAATGTGCCGGGGCGGGCGCGTGCCTCAGGAAGTGACAGGCAAGTGACGTACCCATACGTCACTTTGCCTGGCCGGGGCTGACCGGCAACCGGTTAAAGAGAAAGTGTCGCAAAAAAAAAAAAATTTTTTCGTCTGGGTAATGAAAAATATGGTTTAGTGAAGAAAAGTGTAAAAAATAAAGTTACACCCAAGCACCTAACCCCCTCTCCCCAAAAATATGTCTAATTCTCCCCACCACCACATACACTATATTACCAAAAGTAATGGGGCTCCTGCACTCACGTGAACTTTAATGGCATCCCAGTCTTAGTCCATAGGGTTCAATATGGAGTGGGCCCACCCTTTGCAGCTATAACAGTTTCAACTCTTCTGGGAAGGCTGTCCACAAGGTTTAAGAGTGTGTCTATGGGAATGTTTGAACATTTTTTTTAGAAGCGCATTTGTGAGGTCAGGCACTGATGTGGACGAGAAGGCCTGGCTCGCAGTCTCCACTCTAATTCATCTCAAAGGTGTTCTATCGGGTTGAGGTCATAACTCAAGTTCCTCCAACCCAAATTTGCTCATCCATAGTTTTTATGGACCTTGCTTTGTGAACTGGTCCAAATCATTTGGTGGAGGGGGGATTATGGTGTGGGGTTGGGCTTGGCTCCCTAATTTCAGTTCAGGGAAAGCTTAAGGCAACAGCATACCAAGACATTTTGGACAATTTCATGCACGCAACTTTGTGGGAACAGTTTGGGAATGGGCCGAATCCTGTTCCAACATGACTGTGCACCAGTGCATAAAGCAAGGTACATAAAGACATAAGACATGGATGAACAAGTTTCGGATGGAGGAACTTGACTGGCCAACACAGAATCCTGACCTCAACCCGAAAGAACACCTTTAGGATGAATTAGAGCACAGACTGTGAGCCAGGCCTTCTTGTTCACAACAGTGCCTGATCTCACAAATGTGCTTCTGGAAGAATGATCAAATATTCCCATAGACACTTTAATTCTAGGGTGATGCTCTAGCAAGCTCCTATGCTAGACCTACCTCATATCTATGAGGCGTAGGTCCAGAACCCACCAGATCTCCAGTTTCCCCATTCCCATCCCTTATTTCATTCTATAGCTTTCCCTTCTCCCCCCACCTCCCTCCACCCCCCCCCCCCGTCCAACAAATATGTCCCTTCTTCTTTCCTTTCGCTCTGATTATCCGTTTAGATTTAGGTTTCCTTTTCTAGGGATCAGCTGCCATTGTTCTTCTTCCTTAGGCTCCTTTCACGCGGCCGCTCCGCTGCTTTCCATGTGTCCGCAAATCGTCCTATTTTTTTGCGGATGAGTTGCGGACATTAATGTAAGTGAATGGCACTGCGGATGTCAGCGGAATACCATCCGCTGACATCCGATTTTCCTCCTTTCAGTTCTGTTCCGTTTTTACAAACGGAATAGAACCCCGTTTTTCCATCCGTGTAAAAAACGGAAAGGAAGGAAAATCGGATGTCAGCGGTGTCATCCGCTGACATCCGCAATGCCATATACTTACATTATGTCCGCATATCATCCGCAAACGGATGGGATGATATGCGGGCATACGGAGCGGATGACAGAAATGTCATCCGCTCCGTGGAAAAAAAAAAAAAAGTCCCGCAGCGGACTTAAGCAGCGGAGCGGCCGTGTGAAAGGAGCCTTAGTAGACTTTTTCTTCCTCGTTAATGTCTAACCCAGTATGTTTGGTATGGGAATTTCTAATTTCTTGCAAAAGTCTTGCAAATCTTCTTGGAACCTCAATATTTCCGTTCGTCCCTCTTTCCAAACTACTAGACATGCTGGGAAGCCCCAATTATACCATATATCATGATCAGCATAGACTCTAGAAGTGGTTTCAAGTGTCTTCTTCTATTAAGTGTCTCCTGCGATAGATCTGCAAAGATCTGAAGATTGGCACCTTCATATTTAATTGGAGGCTTCCCCCCTCATGTTCCTCCAGATCTTTTTTTTCCTCTATGTTTAAAATCTTATAATAATGTCTCTGGGGGGCCTCCGCTGGAATGCCTTTTGCTCTTCTAATCCTATGTACTCTCTCTGTTTATTGGTTCAGTCTCTTCTCTGCCTAATATTGCATTGAATATTTTATTCATTTTTTCTGATAAATCCTTCCCATGTGTCGGTTCTGGTAGGCCACGTATTATTAAATTTTTCCTTAGATTCCGGTTTTCGTGATCTTCCAATTTGTAAGCCAGGTTCCTTTGCTCAGTTTTTAACACCTTCAGTTCTCCTTTTAAATTGTTTACGATTTGTATATGGCTCTCCAGTCTCTTTTCCTTTTCTTCTACCCGAGTTAGAATGTGGCCAAGGTCTCTATGTATTGTTTCCATTTCAATTTTTAACAAATTTTCTAATGCCTCAGACATAGCTGCCATTTCTGTCTTTGTGGGTAATTGAGCACTTGGATTTTGTCCCTCCGTATGTCCTGTCTCCGAGTCACTTTCCAGGTCCTGATCTGACCTAGACCGACTAAGCAGGCTATGCCTATCGATAATCTTTTTTGTCTATCTTTCTGCTTTACTTCAACCTGTTTTGACCGTGTTCCTAGTTGTTTTTCAGTTGTCTGTTTATCTGAACTTCCTTCTTGGGACATGTATTTTTTTATTGTTTCTGGGCTTGAGCCCATTTTGGGTGACTTTGCAGCCTCTCCTCTCACTGTTTTCCCTCTCATGATGTATAAGTGTCACGTACCTGATCCGAAGCCGGAGTATAGAGAGGGCTCCCCCTTGCGGCTAGGTGGAGAGCACCCCTGGAAGTGGGACAGGGAGTGCTGTGCCCGAAGTAGCACGGGTTGCCGGTTGGGATGACCAGATGGAAGCAGGAACAAGCTTGTGGTGAAGTTCCAAGCAGGTCCGGAACACTTTGGCAAGCCAGGCAGTAGCAGGGTGCAAACAGGAACAAACTGGGATAATGCTGAAGAGAAGTCAGGAGCCAAGCCGAGGTCAAGTATTGGAGAAGACAACAGGAATCCAAGAGCAAGCCAAGGGGTCAGGAGCCAGGAGAAACAACGTCAAACAGTCCGGGTCGGCAACGGGAAGACAAGATCAGCAGGTTTACAAGGCTCAGGGAACACGGGAGGCTGTTGATCATCCAGCAACTAGTTGTTGTGATTGCTGGCTTTAAATAGGCCGTTTGGCGCCAAGGGCCATTACACACTGCGTATGCGCGTGCGCATTGGCGCACGCACATTCCGGACTGCGTTTGCCCGTGATTGGGCGCGCATGCGTTTTCGCAAATTTGCTGATTGGCCAAGATGTTGGCAGTACCCTGACAATAAGTCCTTATGAACTTCCTATTATCTTATTGTTAGTGTTTTTATCTTTATAATCCACTCCTCTCTCTTGCTTCATGTCCCTTATGCTTTTCCTTCCATGCAGCTGTCTCTTATGCTGTTTCCTATGCGGTTTCTTTTGCTGTTTCTTATGCTACTTTGCTGGCACAGGTGAGTCGCCTTACTCTATTACAAAGTGGGAAACTGAGTTTTGTAATTTAGCCCAGTCCAAACCACAGTCAGATGGCAATCCTATAGTAAAAAGTGCATTTAGAAAAAAAAGAGGTATGGACTCACCAGTATTATCCTGGGGCCTGTGGTCTACCTGGGATTTCTACTGCATAAAGGGCAATATTATAGCTAGTCAATCCCTTTTGTTATTGTTAGGCTTCTGGGGGGGTTTCTTCGGGGTCCCAGGTGGAGTCTCCCATGGTGGGCTCATCTGTAAGGCTACTTGTCACTGTTTACCAAGTCCGGAGTCCCTCCGCTCCCACAAGGTTGCAACTGTTCCGGCCATGCACTCCAATGCTGAACGCCGAGCCGAGAACCTCCACTTACACCCGAGTCCCGCCAAACACTCTCGGTACCTTCCAGGTCCTCCTCGTGTGCCTCTGTCTCTGGGTCCTCCTCTGTGTTTCCAGACACTTGTCCACGCCAATCTCAGCTCCTCAGAGCTCCCGCGACCCGCCACCAGGAAAACCTGCTCGCGGCCCATCTAAGTAGAGGATTTAGGGGGGTAAGGAGAGAGGGAGGTAGGAGAACAATGCGGGGAAAGGGCCTTCAATGCTGCATTACTGGGATGGTTCCACCAGGAGCTCCTAACTCGAGCTCCCTTCCGGCATCACGTTAGGCTCCTCCTTTTGGCTCCTCCAGTCGGCTGAGAAAAGCCTAAAAGTTTAACTATGGTCCTGCTCTATGACCAGGAGAAGGTCAATCCCCCTACCTGTAAGATCAATGGAAGGGGGGGAGAGGGGAGAGATGGGCCAAGGGGAGAAAGTGGGGCGGAGGATGGGGGAAGAGGGTTGCATTGCCTAAAATTCTACTTCTTAGCGAGCTTCCCTAATGCCACTCGAGTCGCCTCTATGTAGTCCTGACAAGCCACTACCCTCGCTATTAGAGGAGGAAGGCAGAGGGGGATGCGGAAGAGAGAGAGGAGATGGAGATTTAATATGACAACTTTAAATGTACTAACTTATAATGTTAGAGGGGGTTAAAACTCCAGAAAAAAGACATCAGGTATTAAGGGAAGTAAATACAGTAGGTATTCTGCAAATGTAGTTTTTCTACAAGAAACCTATATAGCACAGGATACAAATGTAAAACTTTTGTCAAAAGCTTTCCCAGTATGGTATTATGGGGACTCTTCAACTAGAAGAGCAAAAGGAGTAGCAATAGAAATATTAAAAGGTGTTAGATTTGAAATAGAAGATAGGAGGGTAGATCCTGAGGGCCGGTTTTTGTTCTTGAAAGGTACTCTTACAAGGTATGGAATGCACACTGGCAAACGTCTACTGCCCTAGCAAAAATCAGAAGGGCTACTTGAATGAGGTCCTGGGGAAATTGACGGAATTTAAAAAGGGTTATCTAATTTTAGCAGGAGACTTGAATTTCTGCATGGATCCACCAATAGACAGTATGTCAAATGCAATGGAGGAATGGAGAGCATAAACTCAGAATGGTAAAGAAGAAGCTACATCAATGTCAATTGGTGGATGGAGAGTTCAACATCTGCAGACAAAAGACTATACTTTCCATTCCCCGGTACATGACTCATATTTAAGGTTAGATTATATCCTAGTGAAACATAGACTCTTGGAAAAAAGTAGTAAACTCATCTATTAAAAAAACAACACTTTCAGACCATGCACAGATAATCGTTAAATTGAGGATTATGGGAACACAAAAAAGAACAGGTACATGATCGAGGCGCTGATGCAAGATTTAGAAATAGAAAATAAAATTAAAATCTAAATTGAACAATATTTTTTACTAAATGATTCCCCGGAGATCCCAATAACGATATGGAAAGCACATCAGGGCTATATTAAGGGAGTGTTGATTTCAATAGCAGCATGAAAAAAGAAGGAAAGGAAAGGCGAAATGGAAAAAGTATTTAAAGAAATATTTGAGCTGGAACAGATATTCAAAAAGTACGGTATATACTGTAAATACCGAAGTACAGCAATTACGAATATGAAAAAAAGATCAATTAAAAGAATTAATGGAACAAGAAACAAGACAGGTCTTCAATAGGGTAGCAAAAGAAAGATATAGATGGGGGAATAAACCTGAAAAATATTTGGTAAAAGTTTTAAAAAATAAAAAAAATCACGAAATTATATAGAAAAGATAAAAATGATACAGCTACTATAGCGCCCTTTACTCGGTAAGGCAAGAAGAGACTGGGGAGGTAGAATTAAATAGAAAACAAAAAATTCAGGAATATCCAAGGGAAGCAAAACTACCAAAAGTAGCAATAGAAAAACTGCAAGCCCTGGACAACCCAATAACCCAAGAGGAGATTAGAACAGCAATAAGAAACACACCAACAGGAAAAAGCCCAGGACCTGACGGATTTACAAAAAGATACTATAAACAAATTAACAAACACCTTTTTCCAAAAATGTGTATATACTTAAAAAAATGCTATATAACTAACCCCAGAACAACACTCCCAAATTTACTAAAATAATTAAAAATGATTTAATTTAAAATAATTAAAAAAAACTATGGGGAACTATCAAATCTGAAAATCAACCCGGTAAAATCTAAAGTTTTAAGCATAAGTTTAACCAATTCAGCCCCGGAAAGATTTACCCCCTAATGACCAGGCCATTTTTTTTTTTTTTTGGTGGTATTTGATCACCTCTGCGTTTTTTAGATTTTGCGCTATAAATAAAAAAAGGGCGACAATTTTGATAAAAAAAAACAATATTTTTTTACTTTCTGCTATAAAACATTCCCAATAAATTTTTTTAAATCTGATTTTGTTATCAGTTTAGGCCAATTTGTAATATATACTACATATTTTTGGTAAAACCAAAATCCCAAAAAGCGTATAATAATTGGTTTGCGCAAAAGTTAGAGCATTTACAACTATGGGATAGATTTTTGGACTTTTTATATTTTTTTGTTGTTTTTATTAGTATTGGTGGCGATCAGCGATTTTTAGTGGGACTGCGACATTGCGGCAGACAAATCTGACACTAAGTGACACTTTTTGGGGACCATAAACACCAATACAGTGATCAGTGCTAAATATTATGCACTGTTAATGTATAGACGACACTGGCAGGGAAGGGGTTAATACTGGTGGTGATCAAGGGGTTAAGTGTGCTCCTAAATTGTGCTTACTAACTGTGGGGGGGGAGGGCTCTGTGACAGGCACACAGAGATCAGTGTTTCAGCTTAGCTGAGACACACGATCACATTGTGCCTGTCTGACAGGAGAGCCGCCTGCCTTCTTTACATAGGCAGACGGCTCTCCTGTCAGTTTGATTGCAGGAGGCCGGCGGTGATCGCGCCCGCTCCTCCCGCAAGTCTGACTCCTACTGTGTCTAATCACAGCGGGAGCACGGCTCCGGTGGCGCGCACGTGCCGCCGAGACCACATTCACATATTCATGTAGATCTACGTGAGTATGCGCAGCCGAGCCGCCCTGCTGCAGTAAATCTGCGTCGGCAAGTGGTTAAGCAAAAAATAATTTAAAAGAATTGGCACTTCAAAAAGAGTTCCCATTTTCTTGGGGGGAAAAAAGAATTAACATATTTAGGAATAAAGCTGACAGCCTAATTGGGGAATTTGTATCAAGCTAATTATATCCCCCTACTTAATGAAATAAAAAAAAAAAGAAATTAAGAAAATAGTAGCTCGACCACTTTCATGGATGGGGAGGATAAATATGGTAAAAATGGTAATTCTTCCAAAAGTATTATACAAATTTCAAATGTTGCCGATAGCCCTTCCTCAGGCATTTTTCAAAACATGAAAAACAATGATTCTTAGATATATTTGGCAAATTAGGAGGCCAAGAGTACAGTTTGCAGGATATAGTCGATACAAAGCACAAGGTGGATTAGCAGCACCAGATATAAAAAGATACTATAATGCATTTATTTTGACACGTGTGTTAGAATGGACAAACGCAAAAAGTGAAAAAAGATGGGTTAGGAGAAAAAACAAAAATACAGAATGTTGAATAAAGGCACACATATTTTGACTAGAAATGTTTTTAACCGGTTGCCGACCGCCGCAAGTACATATACTGCGGCGGTCAGCACCGGCCAGGCAAAGTGACGTATGGGTACGTCACTAGCCTGTAAGCCAATAGGGGCGAGAGCGCGCCCCCGGAGGCGCGCTCCCGCCCCGGCTCGTTCACGGACACCTCACCCAATGTCCGCCGGTCACTCGCGATCGTCCGCTGTGAAGGGAGAAAGGCAGGCGGCTAATGTAAACAAAGCCGCCTGTCATTCTTCCCTGTGTAACAGCACAGATCATACGGTCCTGCTATGTAGGACCGTTGATCTGTGCTGTTACGTGTAAAGCCACATCCCTGCACAGTTAAAAGCACACCCCTAGGGACACACTTAACCACTCCTTCCCCAAAAAAGTTAACCCCTTCCCTGCCAGTGTAATTTTTACAGTAACAGTGCATATGTATAGCACTGATTACTGTAGTAATGTCACTGGTAACCCCAAAAGTGTGAAAAATGTCAGTCAAGGGTCCGATCTGTCCGCCGCAATGTCGTAGTCCCGCAAAAAAAATCGCAGATCGCCGCCATTACTCGTTAAAAAAAAAAACAACAAAAATGACAAAAATCTTTCCCTTAGTTAGTAAACGCAATAACTTTTGCGCAAACCAATCAAAATATGCTTATTGTGATTTTTTTTACCAAACATATGTAGCAGAAAACATATTGGCCAAAAATGTTAAAAAATTTAGATTTTTACATTTTTTGGGGGGGAATTTCATATAAAAAATGTGAAAAATATTGTTATTTTTGCAAAATTGTCGCTCTTTTTTTTGTTTATAGCGCATGGTCAAAAAATTGCAGAGGTGATCAAATACCACCAAAAGAAAGCTCTGTTTGTGGGGAAAAAAAGGACGACAAATTAGTTTAGGTACAGCATCGCACGACCGCGCAATTGTCCGTTAAAGTCACGCAGTGCCGAATCGCAAAACAGGGCCTGGTCAGGAAGGGGGTAAAATCTTCCGGGGCTTAAGTGGTTAAGGTGTGGGATTTTATTCATAGACAAGCAAATCGGGTACACAATTCACCATTAATTTTTTTTTTTTTAAGCAGGGACAAATTTATTTTTTACCCAGAAAAGGCGCATTGTTTGGAGATGGTTAGGAAACACATACAGTAATTAAAAGATATGGTATGTAAAGGGAAATTACGTAAATTTCAAGTACTAAAACACAGTGGTGACGTTACAAAATGAAGTGAATGGAGGTACTTGTAGCTGAAACACTTTGACTGCTCTTCCACAACTAATTAGAACGGAAGAGAATTTACACTCAACAAAATTATAAATGCAACACTTTTGTTTTTGCACGCATTTTTCATGAGCTGAACTCAAAGATCTAAGACTTTTTCTATGTACAGAAAAGGCCTATTTCTCTCAAATATTGTTCCCAAATCTGTCTAAATCTGTGTTAGTGAGCACTTCTCCTTTGCCGAGATAATCCATCCACCTCACAGGTGTGGCGTATCAAGATGCTGATTAGACAGCATGATTACTGCATAGGTCTGCCTTAGGCTGGCCACAATAAAAGGCCACTCTAAAATGTGCAGTTTTATCACACAGCACAATGCCACAGATGTCACAAGTTTTGAGGGAGCGTCCAATTGGCATGCTGACTGCAGGAATGTCCACCAGAGCTGTTGCTCGTGAATTGAATGTTCATTTCTCTACCATAAGCCATCTTCAAAGGTGTTTCAGAGAATTTGGCAGTACATCCAACCGGCCTCACAACCGCAGACCATGTGTAACCACACCAGCCCAGGATCTTCACCTCCAAGATGGTCTGAGACCAGCCACCCGGACATCTGCTGCAACAATCAGTTTGCATAACCAAAGAATTTCTGCACAATTTGTCAGAAACTGTCTCAGGGAAGCTCATCTGCATGCTCGTCGTACTCATCGGGGTCTTCATTGTTTGTCGTCATAGGTGTGCTCTTCACGGATGAATCCTGGTTTTCACTGTACAGGGCGAATGGCGTCATGTGGGTGAGCGGTTTGCTGATGTCAATGTTGTGGATTGGTGGCCCATGGTGGCGGTGGGATTATGGTATGAGCAGATGTATGTTATGGACAATGAACACAGGTGCATTTTATTGATAGCATTTTGGATGCACAGAGATACGGTGACAAGATCCTGGGGCACATTGTTGTGCCATTCATCCACGACCATCACCTCATGTTGCAGCATGATAATGCACGGCCCCATGTTGCGAGGATCTGTACACAGTTCCTGGAAGCAGAAAACATCCCAGTTCCTGCATGGCCAGCATACTCAGCATACTCACTGGACATGTCACCCATTGAGCATGTTTGGGATGCTCTGGATCGGCGTATACAACAGCGTGTTCCAGGTCCTGCCACTTCGCACAGCCTTTGAAGAGGAGTGGACCAACATTCCACAGGCCACAATCCACAACCTGATCAACTCTATGCGAAGGAGATGTGTTGCACTGCGTGAGGCAAATGGTGGTCACAGCAGATACTGAATGGTTTTCGGACCCCCCAATACAGTAAAACTGCACATTTTAGAGTGGCCTTTAATTGTGGCCAGCCTAAGGCACACCTGTGCAATAATCATGCTGTCTAATCAGCATCTTGATATGCCACACCTGGAAGGTGGATGGATTATCTTGGCAAAGGAGAAGTGCTCACTAACACAGATTTAGACAGATTTGTAAACAATATTTGAGAGAAATAGGCCTTCGATCTTTGAGTTCAACTCATGAAAAATGGGGGCAAAAACAAAATTGGTGCATTTTATAATTTTGTTCAGTGTAAATCCAATAGAACAGTCATGTAATGCACAGACACTATTGAAGCATGGAATATCCCAGATCTATAGAGCACTAACAGAGTTGGAGGCACTGGAAATCCCTACATTTATTAGAAAATGGGAAGAGGATTTGGATATAAGATTAGAGGAAAAAGTAGCTAAAATTTTGAAAGGGGCACATGGTTGTGCGACAGATATAAACACAATAGAAATGACCTACAAATGCCTAATAAAATGGTATATAACCTCAGTGAAAGCCCAAAAATGCCAACAAAGTATCTCTCCACAATGTTGGAGAGGTTGCAATCAGAAGGGTACTATGGCACATATCTGGTGGTAATGTAAAAAAATCAAGGGCTACTGGGGGAAGATACAAAATTACATTAAGGAAATTACAGGACAGGAGTTATCAAATGACCCATGGATATGCCTATTTCATAATACAAACTCTTTAAAAAAATAATATAAGAGATCCTTGGTATCATATTTAAAATGAATACCAAAAAAATGGCTAAGTACAGAGATAACTACTATGAAAGAATGGTTTGATAGACTGGAGTATATCTATAGAATGGGATATCTCCATAGTAGAGAGGAGGAAGGCTGAAAGATTTAACAGTATATGGGAAAATTGGAAGAAATTTAGAAAACCAAGAAGTATACAGAGAAATGTGCAGAATAGGTAGGAATGAAATAGGCACAAGGGGGGAGGTAGGTAGGGGTGGGTGGGAAAGCGGGGGGGGGCGGTTATTAAGGTAACAATTATGTAAAGGATTGTATAAACTGGTTTTTGGTTGTCTCTATTTTTTCTTTTGTTTTCTCTCTCTTTTTTATTGTGAAATTAAATGAAATATTATAAAAAAAAATATATATATGTGTGTATATATATATATATATATATATATATATATTCCCATAGACACACTCCTAAATTTTGTGGACAGCCTTCCCAGAAGAGTTGAAGCTCTTATAGCTAAAAAAGGTGAGCGTACTCAATATTGAACGCCACGGACTAAGACTGGGATGCCAATACTTCTATACATATATATATGTACACACACGTATGACTGTAAATGCATGCATCAAGGGCTCCTACACACGCCGGGGCTCCTACGCACAAAAACAGCGATTGCGCTACACATTTTATTTATCACTGTGCTGTGTAATCATCAGAGTGAAAG
Source organism: Pelophylax lessonae (assembly GCF_965119305.1). Lineage (NCBI taxonomy): Eukaryota > Metazoa > Chordata > Amphibia > Anura > Ranidae > Pelophylax > Pelophylax lessonae. The sequence goes on along the minus strand of NC_138774.1, from coordinate 244,041,162 downwards.
CAATAATTCTAGGGCCTTTATGCACAGTTAACTGATGATGACCTGTAGGTGTTGTTTTTTTTTTTAAAGCGCCGCTCATAGAAAATTTAGGGTATCATGGCACATTTCATGGGCACACTTTTTTAAGGGTTAACATGTTTGATATCACCCAGCATAACCTCACCTTTTATATTCTCCAAAAAAGTTGGGTGATATGTTGCGATTGTGTGCCAAAAATTACCTAGTGTGAGATTTTGCACTTGATAAACTGCTATGCTAATATCGTTGGCATAAATAATTAGAACTACCACAATTTTATTCTCCAGAGTGTCTGCTTTCAGAAAATATGTAATAATTAATGTTTAATGTTTGGGAGTCTTAACTAGTCTTCAGGCCTAAGGCCCTCACTGCATTATTCCGTGGTTTATTTTTTTCGATCAGCACCATTTATTTGAATGAGTTTTCCTCCTATTCAAAAATGTGCCAAAGAAGCTCATGTACCAAATTTTGGCACTGATCCAACAGCCTTTTGTGAAGTGCAATTTGTGAAGACGCACAAGTGCTACTTGGGTTTGGAGTGCCATTTAGAAATAATGGTGCTGCAAGCGAGTCGCATGTTTTAACACATTTTTCTCGCATTTGTGGAAATGCGGGCAGAAACACGTATTTTTGCCTGCGTTTCTGCTACACCCAGTGCTGGACGTGGCCTTAAATCATTTTTATAATGTTTGCAAAAGATGCAAAAACCGTTGTGTCAGTGAAAGAGTTCGACTGGCGAGTTGCAATATATTTTTGTTTTTGGCCTCTTTCACATGGTCCTTGCTCATTCGGGATCCACAGTGAATTGCATTGTCAGCAGTGACTGGTGTGTGGTTAGAATTAGAAGGTGTTCGGGAGGGAATATGTTGCCTCCCTCATGCCTGGTTTAACCACTTTACCACCGGAGGATTTTCCTGCTTTACGTCCACGCCACTTTTTTGCAACTTGGCACTGCGCAAATTTAACTGACAATTGCGCGGTCATGCAACCCTGTACCCAAACGAAATTTATGTCCTTTTTTTCCCACAAACAGAGCTTTCTTTTGGTGGTATTTGATCATCTCTGCACTTTTCATTTTTTTTTTTTCGATATTAATAAAAAAAGAGCGACAATTTTAAAAAAATAACAATATTTTTCTACTTTGACAGTTAAAAAATATCCAATATATTCCATTTTTGTCATATATTTAGGCCAAAATGTATTTAGCTACATGTCTTTGACAAAAAAATTCTCAATGAGCGTATTTTTAACCGCTTTAAGACCGGAAGATTTTACCCCCTTCCTGACCAGGCCATATTCTGCGATTCGTCACTGCGTTATTTTAACGGACAATTGCGCGGTCATGTGACTCTGTACCCAAATTAAATTTATGTCCTTTTTCCCCACAAATAGAGCTTTCTTTTGGTGGTATTAGATCACCTGTACGACTTTTTTACTTTTTGCGCTATAAACAAAAAAGAGCGACAATTTTGAAAAAATAACAATATTTTTCACATTTTTTTTATATGAAATTTACCCCCAAAAAAATGTAAAAATCTAAATTTTTTAACATTGTAGGCCAATTTATTTTCTGCTACATATTTTTGGTAAAGCAAATCGCAATACGCGTATTTTGATTGGTTTGCACAAAAGTTATCGCAGCTACTAACTACGGGAAAGATTTATGTCATTTTTATTGTTTTTTTTTTTTTTTTTTAAACTAATAATGGTGGCAATCTGCTATGTTTTTTTGCAGGACTGCGACATTGCGGCGGACAGATCGGACCCTTGACTGACATTTTTGACACTTTTGGGGGGACCAGTGACATTACTACAGTAATCAGTGCTATACATATGCACTGTTACTGTAAAAAGGACACTGGCAGGAAAGGGGTTAACTTTATTGGTGATCAAGGGGTTAAATGTATGCATGGTGCTTACTGACGTGTGTGGGGGGAGGGGATTGTGTCACACAGGCACAGATCGCAGGTTCAGCTATGCTGAATCCTGTAATCTGTCACTTATAAGATCCGCCCGCTTTGTTTACACAAGTGGGCGGATTTCCTCACTCGAGCCTCTCCTCCCCTGGCCCGACTCCCGCTGTGTCTGAATACAGCGGGAGCGAGCCTCTGGCGGCGCGTGCGCGCCGCCCAGAAGGGGAGGAGTCAAGCGACGTAGGTCTACGTCGCTGGACGGAATCGAGCCACTTTGCCGCAGTACGCTCAATGTGAGCGGTCGGCAAGTGGTTAAAGTGAAATTTCACATTGAAACCCTCTTCACTGTGCCTTCAATGAATGTGGCCCCAGTCACCTCTATGGAGCCTGTTTGCAGGCATTATTGCCTGCGTAACACAACATGGCTGATTTTTTTTTTGCCAAACTGTGACAATGTATATACATTGTTGAAGTTCGGCAAAAAAAAAAAATCAAGCTTACAGGTTGCTGTCAGAGAGCCATTGCCTGGTATTGACAAATAGCTGAAACAAGATAAAAATGCATTGAACCTTCAGGGCCCTGATGCAAGAAACCATGAAGGGCATCCCTGACCGTTGAGACTCTTTCCATTGGTCCCAGGGGCCCTTTACTCTGGTCCCTTCCCTCTGAGCTGGGTGTCCTTCCCTTCAAGCCGGGGACCCTTCCCACTGATCCCGGGGCATTTACTACTGTTGTGGGGCCCTTTTACTTTTCAGTAACTTTGATGCAATTTTGGTGCTATAGACTGTAATGTTAAATCACTTGAATTGTGCAATCATTTTCTATGCATTAAGGTGCATTTTTTGATGCATTTTCAATGTGTTCCAGTGTTTATTTATTTTGCTTGTATACATTTCAGTAAGCTTTTTATGCGTTTTGATGTGTTTTCAATGCATTCCAGTGTGTTTTCTCCTCTCTTTTTTGCCAAAATTTCCTGGTTTTTGCTTTTTGTGTTTCGGTGCGTATTTTAAGTGTTTTGCTCTGATCCAGATGCAGAAAAAATGCAGCATGTTCTACGTTTGTTGACTGCACTAGAACTGCACTGGTGTGAACTATGCCATTGAAATCCATGTTAACTACTGTCCATGCATTGATGCAGATTAAAAACGCACTAGACTGCATGTGGTGTGAACTGGCACATATGCCTGGGGAAGAATAAAAGGTGATTTACTTATCGGATCCTCCGCTCCTCCCCACAGCTAGACCAGTCCCTGCAACGTCTGCACCCCCACACTTCACCGGTCTAGGGTCATGGTGTCTGGTGAATTTACTTTTCTGTGATGCGATTTTGAGTGCTATAGACTGCAATGTTAAATCCCAAAAGTCGCAAGAAAATCAGAAGCAGGCTGCATAACTTTGGGGTTGCAGCAGTGTAAACCAAGCCCATGTTCTGCAGAAGGCACCCTTCCTGCTGTCTTGCCCCCCCCCCCCCACAGTAGTGGAACACCAGGGCCTGGTCGCAAGTGCAACCTTTGCAACCCTGGTAGTTCCGCCACTGTCAAATGCCCTGTTATGACACCTGTTTTGGTGTAAAATTCAGTCATTGGTATTAGATATTTAATAATCTATCAATACATAGCACATGTCCATCACTGGAGTACTGGCTATATTTGGCTCAGATTTAGTTTTCCCTTTTTTTCCGCCCACACTAGTAGTTACAAAAATCTACATCTTAAATGGTGGAGGTCTGTCTAAAACATGGAGCAAATAAATTGGGTATCTGTGAATTATCCGCTCAAGCATGTACAGTATATGTGGAAGGTCAAATTTTTTCTAGTGGTACTTAACACTATAGTCCCCAATCTATGGAGTATATATTGCGGTGCATCCCCTCTTTCTAGTCTATAAACCTAGGATGTGTTAACATAGTAACTGCCCCGCATAACAATCAGATCCTAACTTTCTCTTGATTAGAAATGATTGCTATCACCAGAACTAGACAGACGCTGCATACTCTAGTATATGCAGTTCAAGTTCTGACAATCCTTGTGTAGGGTTGGATGAAGTCATTACCTCTATAGTGTATGGTCTTGAAATAAAGCTAGACCTGTCAGGATACATTCATCTCAGTTTATCAATACTTCTTTGTGTTCTAATGATTTGCCAGGTTTTGTACCTAAAGAAAACACATTCCAAACTTCTAAAGTAAACCCATCCTTAATATTTCGGCAGATACTTACATTTTCCAGTGGTGGTAAAGGTCAAAAGAAAAGTTCTTACGGTCCCTCTAGAGCAGAAGCAGTTAACAGTGTCCAGTCTTGTAGGCAGAACAGCAGGAAATCTCTCTAAGCTATTATAGGGCCATCTGTGGGGGCTGGGGCTGTGTGAGAGATCCTATTCATGGTAGTGACTACACACACTGAGGCTCAATTCTTCTTTGTTCAAAGTCAGCAATCACACTAGCATCACAACAAAGCAGGATGCTTTCTAACCAATACCCTCAAGATTAGCCATAGACTTGTAATGATTTTGTCCTGACTTCATGTAATAAGTTCAAGCCTGTGGACAGTAGAAGATATCCATAGGTGAACAGTTTGAGGGGTTGAAAAACTGTTGGACTTGTTCGAAAACCTTGTTTTTTAAAATTGTTTTTCCACCAAAAAAGTGGTCACCAGGAGGTGTTTGTCCGTGCTTCTTTCTAATCTCTTCCTTTAGTTCTGTAGCTTGCACTCAGGTGACACAACCATGGCAAATAAAGATGTCAAATGATGGTTGGCTCATGCTTGCAATATCCAACTTTCATTTGAAGGCTATAGGCCCGTACACACGCACAGATTGTTGGCCGACCGATCGGCCGTCTTTTGTCCAGTGTTGTTTGTTGGTTGAAATGTGCTCTAGACTTGCACTGGACTTTTGTTGGCCAACAAAAACCAACTTCAGAAGGGATGTCATGTGATGGTTGACTTTCCGTGTGTTTTTTCTTCTCTGAGCATGCCCAGTGTTGCTCATCTGATTTTTGTCTGCCGAAATCTGTACTGACTGAGGAACAATCGGCCGTTCTGTTGTTGGCCAACAAAAATTTTATAGCATGCACACCAGATTTTTTTCGGTCGAAAATTCGCAGTTGGTTGTCGGAAGCATGACAACTAACAAGCCTACAATCAGCACATCGGACGCTGGCCGACAATTTACGGCCAACAATCTGTGCGTGTGTACAGGGCTTATGGCCACATTACGGAGGGGAACATTAAAGCTAAATTTTAGGTATGGCTTTTATTGCATAATTACATTGATCCAGCTTGGACCAATGAAAGTATGTATATGCCATGCTTGACCAAACCCTGTGGAAACTGGAAGTCAAGGTAGTAGGCTCCACTACTACAGGGAACTACACTGGATTTAGGGTTCCTTACCAAGTGGCTGCCCTGCTGCTTACTGAACACAGTGAGTCACTTGCCTGGCATTCAGAGGACGCTTTGCATTTTCTTAGTGAATGCAAAGTGTTCTACCATTGGACAAAGTGGACATCCACGGCCCTGCTTCTCCACCGTGTTTAATTAAAACGCTTTGGATTCATCGAGAATAAGCTAAATGTTCGTCAGCACAAGTCTTATCATTGGAGAACAGGCAGGCTGTTCTGCTAGCACAGCCAGAAAACTGACCACACTGGGTTGGATGTACTCTCATGTCGAGTGTGGTCATTTTTAATAATAAAGCAGCAAGACTTGCAGAAATACTAGGAATTTCACACAAAGGAAACAATAAAAAGAGAACAGGATACTTTGTAACACCAGTACATGGTACAACAGGCACATATCAAGAATATGAAAAATTGGGGTAACATATTCTTAATAGTCTTTGACATTTCCCCTGAAGAAGTTGAATTGTTCACAAAATGCATCATGGGATCATGAGTCCAATACTTTCGATGTACATCTCTAAATTTTTTATTTTTTTTCACAAGCACGACAATGTCCTTAAGACTATGGGGATGTTGTTATGAGCCCTATAATAGTTTCTTGAAGTACGTTTTATATATATATGTATATATATATATATATATATATTGCCCTTTTTTTAGATGTTTACCTTTTTTTATACAAATTTTTATGTACTGTAAAAAAAAAAACAATGATATATTTTTAAATGTTTCTCCAATGATGTAGACTCCTTGTATGCTTTTAAAAGTTCAATTTATTTTCAATAGTCAATTATAACCTTTTCCTATTTTATCTGTAAATGTATGATTAGCCTGGGGTTGGGCTTTAGAGATAAAAAAGGACAAAATATGCTTCCCGTGGTATAATATTGTTTTTTGTTGTGTCCAATTTTTAATAAAGATTTGTTTGTGAAAAAGGAAACAATAATAATATTGTTAGAATTCATTCTGGATTCCAGTTTTGTCTGTACAGAAACAAACCTTAATGCCAGCCATCTGCATGAGCCCTAAAAGAGCAGCTGGGTCTTGGTTTATGGTATCTTTTTGTCTTGCTCTATGAACAATTCTCAGGGCTCAAGCTATCAGGGCTATACAATGCTATCAGCTACAGTATTTAATGAATATTAAGTGTCTACTACATAATAGTTTAAGAAGAAAGGCCAGCTAGCAACAGACAGATGCCTCACTGGAGATGCCCCACTGGTTATTGCTGGCGGTGCCAGTCCTTGAGTGCCTCGCCTTACTGTCATTACCTAATGCAATCTTCTACCCAAATAGATGAATGCAGTGAGAGTGATGGTTTATTTTTGTTTTTATTTTTTTTGTTATAAAAGGGCAGAGACATATAAGCATCAAGAGTTTCCAAGAAAAAAAGTATTAGTTGCAATGGACCCAGATATGTATTTAAAGTGACATTCACGTGGTATTAAAACCTAAGGCTGGTCATACATGGATCGACATTTGGCCGTCCCCTTCTGAACTGGACAAATTTCTATCCATGTTTGGGCAAGCAGGTTGTACAGAAGTCAATCTACCGAACACTACTGAAAATTGTATTATTTATATTAAAGGTTGTTCAAAACTACAACCCTATGCAAAAATAAAATAAGACACTTGTGTGTGTGCCCACGCATATCCATATGAACCTACCTGTGTGTGTGTGTGTGTGTGTAAGCAAGTGGACATATCCTTAGAGGTCAACAATAACAACATAGACCAGCATGTCACCATATGCCCCTCAATTTCACCGATAACCATATGCATACTACTGGTGCAAGTTATACATCATTGTATGGGGGCCTAATACAAAGATGGGACTAGACTATAGTGTGCACTTCCAACCCTTCATTAAGGCCACAAGGAGTCAAGGACCCAAATTTAAAAATCCAAAAGGTCTCCCTTTGACATAAAAGCCCTTGCTGATAAATCTGAAGTATTAACCAATGTGTTTCCGCATGGTTCGGAATGTGCGTCCTACATACAGAAGATTACACGAGCATTTCAACACATACATTACATATTCAGTTGAACATGTAATAAATTGTTTGATCTGAAAAACATTACCTTTAGTGGCATGAATGGTAGAACTAGATAAGGCTATATCTAGAAAAACTAATAAAAATAATCAAAAAACTAAAAATCTAAAAAAGACAGGCCCATTAAAATACAACACAACCACAGCTTGGCCCCCTCCAATGGTACGGTATCGCACAATCCGGTCACACAAACCATTTGAACCACAGGACCCATCCATCCTATCACCAGCATTAATACCATGGACTCCATCAGTATAAATTATATATTGGTAGTCATTACACCAGGTCCAGTGCATGGCGATACTATCAGCGTGCCACAGTCACCACCGCACACTGCTTAGTTCGCCATATTGATGTCGGCATTCTTTTTTCCTTACCTACACACAATAGGTATAGTCAGTTATCATGTGACCTGGATAATTACAAACTAGAGGGGGCTTCTTCCAGGCAGTACCAAGGGCTCGAGTATAACAGATGAGACTTTTTTAGTAAATCCTCCAAAGAGAGTTCAAAAAGAAAAAAGAAAAATAGACGAGGTAGACGAGGAGGAAAACATCAAAGAGTAAACAAGAAAGAAAAAACAGAGACAATAAACCAGAGAGTACAATGAAGATTTACAATTTATCTTCACACTCTCTTACAGGTGCAGAACTCGCCCTGTTAAAGAAAGGGTTACGTTTCTCTCCCTCCATAGGACCAAACAAATTTTGGCCTTTTTAAATATCCTAAAAAAGTCATTCGTTCATTGACCCTGAAGAGACACTGCTCACAGTATGGCAAAACCAACAATGCCCTCCCTTTTATGACAGTGCCCCTTGAGGCTGCCACATCACCTGATGATGACATTCTCTCCATTCGACAAGAACTTTGGGTGGAGGGGAATGTGGATTGTCAACCCCGGGGGTTGTTTTTGGATCCAGATATTAGACACACCAACCTCAAACTTGAGTCGACTTTTTATCCAGTTCATTCCAAGGGACCCTATATAGAGACATACTATCAAGTGGTCTATAGAGACCTGGTCAAGTTGTGTGAAGCCCCACATAGTAAGAGACAGGGAAATTTGACCAAGCTGGAAAAACAAGCCCTGAAAGACCTCACGGCCAATAAAGATGTCATAGTCAAACAGGCAGACAAGGGCAGTAGTTTGGTGGTTCAGAATAGAAAAGATTATATTCAAGAAAGACACCGTCTATTAATGGAGCCTATTTACCTATACATCATTAGCAACTGATCCTCTTCCAACATTCCAGCTGGAACTTAAAATATTGATCGATGGGACTTGGAGCGATGGGGTGCTAGACAGGAGAGAAAGATTCTTCTTACCTTCCTCCATGTGCAGCACCAGGTACTTCTATCATTTTCCCAAGGTGCACAAGTCTCTAGTCAATCCACCGGGCAGACCCATAGTGGTTAGCACTGATGGTTTTATGAGTGGACTCTCCATATATACAGTATATAGATGCCTTTCTTCAACCTTTAGTTAGCAATTTACCCAATACTCATGGGAGGACCACTATATGTAGGCCTCGTTGAATGTTTCCTCTTTGTATACTTCTATTCCACACGATATAGGTCTTAGGGTGGTACAATACTTTCTCACTAGGAGTGGTGATGTTAACTCTAGACAGGCCTACTTCATAGTGGATAGTGTTGAATTCTGTCTGACTCACAACTATTTCACCTTCTTAGATCAGTTCTATCTCCAGCTCAAGGGCACCGCGATGGGAGCCAACTTTGCCCCAGGCTATGCGAACTTGACTATGGGCTACTGGGAGGATGGGTACACCTGGGCCAACAATCCCTTTGCTAGACATCTCATTTTTTATGGCAGGTACATTGATGATGTCCTGCTTATCTGGGATGGTGGTCCGGATGCCTTTTCCTCCTTCGTGGCCCATTGCAACAACAACACAATGGGTTTGTCTTTCACTCATGTAACAGATTCCAAGGAATTCATTTTTCTAGATCTAGTCTTATCCCATCAGGATTGCACCATTACCACTAAGAACCATGTTAAACCAACGAGTTGTAACTCCATCTTCATTATTCCAGCTGTCACCACCCAGCATGGAAGAGAAACATCCCCAGTGGTCAGTTTAACAGACTAAGAAGGAACTGTTATAAGGCAGATGATTACATTTCCCAAGGAGCCCTGATGACCCAGAAGTTTCTGGAGAAAGGGTATCCTCAGCGTCTTGAAAAAGAGGCATTTGACCAGCACAGAACATCTACTTGTTCCAAGAAACCTATTCCATCTGAAAAGAATACGAATACTGTTAGATTCATCACTACTAACCCATCTACGTTTTATCTTATCTGTCCATGTACACAGGGTCGTTTACAGTCATTTGCAGGCAGTTGAGTTCAGGGACGTTTTTTAGAACGCAATTATTTGCCTTCGAACGTGTGTTTCCCGGCGTTTCAAATGCACGCTCTTCTGCTCTTTTGCTGTCCGCTCTTCTGCTCTTTTGCCCTGGGCTCTTCTCTTCTTCTTCCTTCGGTCCTCCTCCGACGATGTCTCCGGGGATTATGCCTGTCTCCGGTCTCTGCAGCTTGTTATATAGCCATTGTGGGCGTGGCCCCCGGTGACGTCATCGGGAGGCCCCGCCCCCTCATGTCACAGGTAATGTCATCGGGGGCCACGCCCACAATGGCTATATAACAAGCTGCAGAGACTGGAGACCGGCATAATCACCTTGAGACATCGTCGGAGGAGGACCGGAGAAAGAAGAGAAGAGCCCAGGGCAAAAGAGCAGAAGAGCTGACAGCGAAAGAGCAGAAGAGCGGACAGCAAAAGAGCAGAAGTCCAGAAGACCAGGAGAGGGAGAAGACCAAAGCGGAGAAGAACAGATGAAGATTTTTAATAAACTTTCCAAAATGTCTCCTGTCGTTATTTCCATACACTGCCTTTTATGGGGTGAATGGGTAGGGGTACAGTGTACCCCATACCCATTCACATAGGGAGGGGGTCCGGGATCTGGGGGGCCCCCTTGTTAAAGGGGGCTTCCAGATTCCGATGAGCCCCCTGCCCGCAGACCCCCACAACCACCGGCCAGGCTTGTGTGGATGAGGCCCTTGTCCTCATCAACATGGGTGCAAGGTGCTTTAGGGTGGGGGGTGCAGAGCTCCCCCTGCCCCAAAGCACCAACACCCCCCCCATGTTGAGGGCATGTGGCCTGGTATGGTCCAGGGGGGGTGGGGCCGCTCGCTCGTCCCCTCCCCCTTCCTGCCCTACCGGGCTGCATGCTCGGATAAGGGTCTGGTATGGATGTTGGGGGGGGACCCCACGCCGTTTTTTTGGCGTGGGGCTACCCTCAAATTCCATACCAGACCCGAAGGGCCTGGTTTGGAACCTGGGGGGGACCCCGACGCAGTTTTTTCCCCATTTTTGGCGTGGAGTTCCCCCTTAAGATTCTCATAGTGCAAGTCGCGCCGCAAGTCGGATCATCCCGATCCGACTTGCGGTGCGACTTCCATTCAAATCAATAGGCTCCCATAGGGAACCATTGATTCTGAATTGAAACAGAAAAAATCTGCTAAAAGCAACGTGGCCAAATGTGCAATAACGCAAATGGAAAAAGCTACTGAAAGCACGTTTTACAGCTGCTTTTTCCCAGCGTCAGATCTATCTTTGCAGCATGTTTTTTCTAACGTCCCATGTACATGGAGCCTAACGTGTATTGTGCTTTTATGTTTTTAGTCCCCAAGTGCAACACCTTACACTTATCCACATTAAACTTCATTTGCCATGTCGTTGCCCACTCCGTTATTTTGTCCAGGTCATTCTGTAGGATATCTGCTTCATGCTGTGCAGTTATTGCCCTGCCCAATTTAGTGTCATCTGCAAAAACTGATATCGAACTACTGATCCCGACCTCAATGCTGTTTATGAATAAATTGAACAAGGTTGGTCCCAGGACTGAGCCTTGGGGGACCCCGCTTACCACCTCAGACCAGTCTGAGTATGCGCTGTTTATTACCACCCTTTGGACACGCCCTTTTAGCCAGTTTCATATCCAAGAGCAAACCCTGCTGTCGATACCAGCAGACCTTATTTTATAAATTAAGCGCTTGTGGGGAACGGTATCAAACGCCTTAGCGAAATCCAAGTACATCACATCCACTGGTCTGCCCCTATCTAGCTCACAGCTCACCTCCTCGTAGAATGTTAAGAGATTGGTTTGACAAGAGCGCCCATTTGTAAACCTGTGCTGGTTACTACTGATGATGCTGTTGTCTTTAGCAAACTCTACGATATAGTCCCTTATCATCCCCTCCAGAAGTTTACATACTATCGATGTCAAACTGACAGGCCTATAATTTCCCGGGATATGCCTCTGCCCCTTTTTGAATATGAGATTCATGTTAGCTTTCCTCCAATCCCCTGGTACATCTCCTGTCCTAATACTGTCAGCAAAGATCAGGAACAGTGGTCTAGATATAACCTTACTGAGTTCCTTGAGTACTCTCGGATGTACGCCATCCGGGCCTGGTGATTTGTTTGTGTTAAGTTTATCCAGCCTTTCCCTGATTTCACCCTCTGTTAGCCATAGTGGCAAGTCCTGTGTATTACTACTAACCATACAGTCATGGTCAGTGTACCCCTCCGTTTCCTGTGTAAAGACTGACGAGAAAAAAGCATTCAGCACGGTTGCTTTTTCAGTGTCCTCTGTAACCATCCTCCCATCATCGTTAATTATGTGTGCAATATGCTCTGCCCTAGTTTTTTTGCTGTTGATATATTTAAATAATTTCTTTGGGTTTTTTTACTATCCTCCGCTAATTGTCTCTCAAAGTTTTAGCCATCTTGATTTTGGGTTTAATTTTCTTATTTGCCTCCTTGTATTGCTCGAAAGCCGATACTGTCCCCTCTGATTTATATTTCTTGAAGGCCAATTTTTTTCCCCTAATAAGTTTTTTAATGCTACGGTTTAGCCAGCCAGGTTTGCCTTTGTCTCTTCTAAATTTATTTCCCATAGGAATGCACTGCAAGATGCATTTGCTTAATATGTTGCTAAAGCATTCACATTTTTCCTCTGTGGTCAGTGATCCCAGGGTTTGGTCCCAGTTTACCCTTTCCATCAATGAGTACAATTTTGGAAAGTTTGCCCTTCTGAAGTCTAGGGTTCTTATGTTCCCCACTTGCCTTGTTATATTGTTATTTACACTAAATGTGATCATCCTGTGATCGCTAGAGCCCAGGTAGTCCTGGACTCCTACCTCCTGAGATTAGGTCTGGGTCATTAGTGATCAATAGATCCAGGACTGCGTTTTCTCTAGTCGGAGAATCCACCAACTGTGACATGTAATTATTCTGTAAGGTTTCTGTGAATAAACGGGCCTTCTGTGAGTGTGCAGTCCCCTCTTCCCAGTCAATGTCAGGATAATTGAAGTCCCCCAATATGATGACTGATCCCAGTTTTGCCACTTTACCCAATAGTTCTAAAAATTACAGCTCTACCTCCTCCCCTTGGTTAGGTGGCCTATAGCAAACCCCCACAATTACTTTTCCCTTTTCTCCTTCCCTATGGAGTTCTACCCACACAGATTCTAAATCCATACTCATCCCTTCCGTAATGTCACTCCTCTCTATCACCCTTACTTTGTTCTTGACATAGAGACAAACCCCTCCCCCTCTTTTTCCTACCCTGTCCTTCCGGTACACCGAATACCCTTGGATATTGGCCAGCCAGTCATGTGAGGGGTCAAACCAAGTCTCCGTTTTTCCCACAAGGTCTATGTCATCCTCATGTACTAACATTTCCAACTCATCCATTTTATTAGCTATGCTCCTGGCATTAGCATAAACCCATCTTAGTTTTACGGATGTTAATCGTGATTGGTGATTATGTTTATTCCTGTTTGGTCTGAGGTTTTCCCGCACCGACCTACCAATTGATGTTATGGAACTACTGTCGCTGCTGACTCTACAACTGCCTTAAGTCCTTTGCTCCCTCCTGACTGACTCTACTTCTGAGCCCTCCCCCCCGTCTCCTAGTTTAAAAGCCCCTCCAACTTGGTGGCCATCTTTCTCCCCAAAAGAGCTGTACCGTCCCCATTAAGGTGCAGCCCATCCTTACTAAAGAGCGGGTAACCGACTGAGAAGTCAGCCCAGTTCTCCAGGAACCCAAACCCCTCCTTCCTACACCAATTCCTCAGCCACTTGCTAAGTTCCCTAATCTCCTTCTGCCTCTCTTTTGTGGCTCAAGGTTACAGGCAGTATTTCAGAGAAAACCACCTTGGAGGTCCTATTCCTCAATCTATTTCCTAAGTCCCTGAAATCTTTCTTTAGGATCCTCCACCTTCCTTTTACTTTGTCATTAGTGCCCACATGCACCATGACCGCTGGGTCATCCCCAGCCCCGCACATTAATCTGTCTGCCAGATCCGCGATGTGCCGAACTCGAGCGCCCGGTAAACAACATACTGTTCGGCTACCGAGATCTTTTCGACAGATTGCCCTCTCTGTCCTCCTGATAATTGAGTCCCCAACTACCACAACCTGTCTAACCTTTCCTGAGTCACAGCCCCCCTTCTTACTGGAGCCGCCGCTCCCCTGGCAGCTGGGGAAGGGCGCCTGCTCCAGCACTGCCACCCCTGAGCTGATATCCCCCTCAACCTGCAACGTGGCAAATTTGTTAGGGTGTACCAACTCAAGACTGGCCTCCCTGACACTCTTCCCACTACCCTTCCTAACGGTCACCCAGCTGCGTACCACTGATGCTTGCGTCTCCTCTACTCCTCCCTCCTCTATGCTGGCCCCTTCCAGTGCCTGATGGGTAATGTCCAAGCTCCTTTCCAGGTTGTTGATGCAACGCAGCGTTGCCACTGTGTTTTCTAGATCCAGGATGTGGGCTTCCAAAGCACCAAGTCGCTCACATCTTGCACAGCAGTATTTGCCCTCGATTGGTTCATCAAGGAACTCATACATGGCGCAAGAAGTGCACTGAGTGGCATCCGCAATCCTGTCGAACATTATTACCCACTACTCTATGGGGATAATGTGTAACGCTCCTGCGTTTTTATTGTAAGCTGGATTTGCAGCTGCAGAATCTCCACTCAGTAGTCATGTAGAGATGTGTTGGAATACCAGATCCAACTCTCCAGACTCATCACTGTGGGCCTGTCTGCTTCAGCATACAGATATACACACACTCAATAAGATGTTCCTGGAGTGATAGGATGTATATGATAGTATGGTAGTGATGTGCTGAAGGGACAGGTGTGAGCAGTGACAGTAATGGTAAGCACTTGATAGTAATGTTCAGGAGAGTAGTAGATGGTAATAGGTAGAATGCAGATAGGTTAGTAATCATGTATGGTAACAGGTGGTAAGGACAGCAGATGACATAGACAGGATAGACTAACCCAGTGCAAGGATAGATGGTAGTAGACTCAAGAGCTAGCAATCTATGTAACAGTGCAGATGGTAGAATTAGTATGCATAGATAGTAACAGTCCTTAATGTGCAGAAGATGATAGTGTAAGTTAGTTATGGAGGATTCCCCTGTGGGGTACTTATCACTATTAAAGTTTAGTAAGTAGAGGGGTCCAGTAGTGAGGGAGTGATCCGGTAGCGAGATACGGGATCAGTTGCGAGGTTCCGGTCTGTTCCAGGTAAAGGCAAATAGCTGGAGGTTACGACAGCAAGACAAGGCTTGTGAGCATGTACACACACATTGAACGAACAACGTGAGAGAGAATGCTGGCGATTGAAATAGCCGCTCAGCGGCGCTCAGGGATGACGTCATCCGTCTTAAAGGTGTATGCGTTCCACC
The DNA here is from genome assembly GCF_965119305.1 of Pelophylax lessonae. Classification (NCBI taxonomy): domain Eukaryota; kingdom Metazoa; phylum Chordata; class Amphibia; order Anura; family Ranidae; genus Pelophylax; species Pelophylax lessonae. Next base: position 244,025,996 of record NC_138774.1, on the reverse strand, counting down.
TAACTAAAAAGGTGGGACGCAATGTTTGAAAAGGAAAATGGTAAATAAGGGTACCAAAGGTACCAGAATCTTACATAATGTTAACGACCTGCTATTCCTTACCTACACTACCTCTATCTCCCCTGGTACTAAACCTGGGGTACTCACCAGTCGCTAATATACTCCCCAGTCGCTAATATACTCACCAGTCACTAAGATACTCACCAGTCACAAAGATAATCACCAGTCGCAAAGATACTCACCAGTCTCAAAGATGCTCACCAGTCACAAAGATACTCACCAGTCTTCCCTGGTACTCAGTCGCAGAGAACGCCCAGTCAGTCACAGGACACCGTCGGCACTGTCAGTCGCAGGGCACCGTCAGTCGCAGGGCACCGTCAATCGCAGGGCAAGTCAGTCAGTCACAGATCGCTATCAGTCGCAGAGCACAGTTTGACAGCAATCAGTCGCAGAGCACAGTTACACAGCACTCAGTCGCAGAGCACGGTTGCACAGCAATCAGTCACAGAGCACGGTTGCATAGCAATCAGTCACAGAGCACGTTTACACAGCAATCAGTCCCAAAACACGGTTACACAGCAATCTTTCTGAGCATGCGCACTGGCGATGGCAGGTCAGGCATGCTTCTTTGTCAAGCTCGAGGTACCTCTGTGCTTATTCTCTCTTTTACATCTCTAACACGGTGTTCCTGATTGGCCTATTTCTTTTAGGCTCAGAGACTAGGAAGCGTAATCTGCGGAACAGTGAATTTAGTGTCTTTTTCTTTGGAGTTAACATTGATTGGAGTATCCTATGCCCAACACCTCTCCCCAGTTACAAGTTCAACATTTAAAAAATTCAAAAGACATCCCTTAGACTGTTTGCTGGGTCAGTGTGCATGGAACCATTACTGTGTGTACTGGTGGCCTCTGCAAAATCAGGGACAGAACAGTGTTTATCATCATCATTTGTGCTGCTGCTATCAGGAAATGTGCAGTGACTGTGCTTTTATCACATTCAATCATCATCAATTAGCAGCTCCTACAGGGGTAGAGCTACATGTAAGTTCACCTTTTTACAAAAAATGAATGGTGGCGGCACAGATAGTAGTGAATGCCAATCCTTCCAATAGGAATCCCCCTGAGGAAGCCTTGTGTCCCTGTAGTGCAATACGTAGGGGAGGGGCAATATGACGCCTGTACCCTGTCGGAGAACCTGTGTATACCAGTGGCTTGTGTGGTGTCAGGAATATAACAAAGGATTTTTAAGCGGTGTAAGTGTGGTGCGCTTCAAGCACCCATAAAATATGAGTAGTTATTTTGTTTGACCTAACTATCACTATGATACAAGCACTATTGGTGATTATTTATTTTATATATGATTGTTGGGAAGAATATCATGATGTGAGGCAGCAACATTAACCACTTAAGCCCTGGAAGATTTTACCCCCTTCCTGACCAGGGGGTATTTTGCGATTCGGCACTGTGTGACTTTAACGGACAATTGCGCGGTCGTGCGACACTGTACCTAAACGAATTTGACGTCCTTTTTTTCCCACAAACAGAGCTTTCTTTTGGTGGTATTTGATCACCTGTGCGATTTTTTGATCACGCGCTATAAATAAAAAAAGAGCGTCAATTTTGCAAAAATAACAATATTTTTCACATTTTTTTATATGAAATTCCCCCCAAAAAAAAGTAAAAATCAAAATTTTTTAAAATTTTCGGCCAATTTGTTTTATGCTACATATGTTTGGTAAAAAAAAATCGCAAAAAGCGTATTTTGATTGGTTTGCGCAAAAGTTATCGCGTTTACTAACAAAGGGAAAGATTTTTGTCATTTTTGTTGTTTTTTTTTTTAACGCGTAATGGCGGCGATCTGCGATTTTTTTGCGGTACTGCGACATTGGGGCGGACAGATCGGACCCTTGACTGACATTTGTGACACTTTTGGGGTTACCAGTGACATTTCTACAGTAATCAGTGCTATACATATGCACTGTTACTGTAAAAATACACTGGTTGTGAAGGGGTTAACTTTATTTGGAAGGGAGGGGCTGTGTGTATCCCTAGGGGCGTGCTTTCTACTGTGATTGGCTGTGGCTTGAGCTGTAAGGACACTGATCAACGGATCTACATACTAGATCCGTTTTATCAGTGTCTTTACAGCGAGGAGAATGACAGGCAGCTTGTTTACACAAGCTGCCTGACATTCTCCCTCTCCCCCGCCGATCGCCGAGTGACCGACGGACATCGGGTCCGCTGGTCACACGCGCGGGGGGGGGGTCCGTGACCACGCGGGAGCGGGAGCGCACCTCCGGGGGCGCGCGCTCGCTCCCTAGACCCTCACAAGCTAGTGACGTAGCCCTACATCACTTTGCCTGTGAGGGGCTGACTGCCGACGTAGATCGGCGTTAGGCAGTCGGCAAGTGGTTAAGGAGGAGGAACGAGGGCATAAGGGTAACTTACACTTTAGTCTGGATGGGACTAGAAAGGGTGTTTGACTGAATTTAATTGTGGTCACTTTCATTCAGGTCTCATTCAGGTGAGAATACACCCAAAGGGGAGCAGAAGTAAGGTGTCACACTGGCATAAGAATTGAGCACTTAAAGAAGCAAGGAGTGAGCTGTTGGTGTTTGGCAGCATGGCAGTAAAAATTAGACTTTTTTCACTGGAATCAAACTGCAGACTGCAATATATATATATTTTTTTTTTTTTTTTTTTTATACAGTTATGTATTTGCACATTTACTATGTGATTTTTTTTTTTTTTTACATATATTTATGCATATTATGGTTCTTTATAGTTTCACATATGTGATTATTCTCCAAACCTGTGCCCAGGCTTGGAACCTCTGAGCGTTGATCTGCTCTCGATGCTATGGGAGACAGACTACCAGGGGAGAATATGCCAACAACAACTCCCTCCCTACAAGAGGTTGTCCCACCTCTCAAAGGTAAATGCTTCACGGTAGGCTGCTTGCTAAATCTTCGATACCCTTGATAAACACTCGCTGTCTACTTTACCATGGTAACCATGTTTACTGCCTTCATACCCCACTATTCTTTACTGACCTAAGCTGTAGACTATGAGGTTAATTTACAAAAGGCAAATAGACTTTGTAAAGTGCAGTTGCACTCTGCAAGAGCAGTTGCCCAAGGGCTTAGTAAATGAGGTAAAGCTTCACTTTTCAAAGAATACCCAATCCCGTGCAAGGAAAATACAGAAAACAGCAATTTTGTGTAGCACTGTCCCTGTAGGGCCTGCTGAATGATAACTTGACGGGCTCCCCTAGTTACCAGCACACAGTTACCTTGAGATAAAGTTCATTGATTCCTCCTTGCTTCTGATGGCTCATCACACAAAAAACAGTCTAGGGATGTTGGTTTTTGATGTTTATTTGGAACTTGGATAGGGGAAGGGAATAGTGGGATACTCCAATTTGAACTATATACATCAGCTGAGGACATCCATCTCTAGGCCTCATAGGTTAATTGGAAACAGCAGGGCTGCTTCATCCACACCGCCACAAGTGTGGAAAGGGTTAAGTCTCTTGCTCTTCACTTCCTAGCAAAACGACTTAGTGGATAACCGCTTATCTTCAGGACACTCTCACTAGCAACCCCTTTCAACCGACATCCATCCACTGACTATCCTAGGAGCAGGGGTGGCCCCCCTCAGGTCAGGCCCCTTGACATGCGATTCTGTACTCACTGTACTGCAGAGTCAGATCCTCCAGTGTCTCCCCTCTCAGTCAGCTCCTCTGGACCTCTGGGTTCAGTTCCTCACTGCTACTCTCCAGGCCCTCAAGACGACCCTCCTGAGGCCTTGTGGCACCTCTACAGAGGAGGAGGCAGCCGCCCCCTCCCTCTGGGACTCCGCTATCAAGCTGAAAGACCTCGAGCACATGTGCTCCTGGCTTTTATGCAGTATCCCAGCTTGCACCGAGGCACTTTTCCTCTGCCAAGTCACCAGGGCTGTATCAAAAGCCTCTGCATTCATTTGTCAGGATTCCTCCCACTGTCCAATATGCCTCCCTATTGGACCAGTGTGAAACACTCTCCAGACAGAACGAGTTGCATCCTGAGCACAATGAGCAGACCTCACTAACAGATCCTGCTCTCTGGTAGGCAGAGAACAATATGGATTTACCTGCAGCCCTTCTACTAAGCAGACAGAGCTCAAAACTATACTTTTATTATTATTATTATTATTATACAGGATTTATATAGCACCAACAGTTTGCGCAGCACTTTACAATGTGAGGGAAGACAATACAGTTACAATACAGTTCAAAACCGGAGGAACTAGAGGGCCCTGCTCATAAGAGCTTACAATCTAGAAGGGAGGGTCAAGTGAAACAAAAGGCAATAACCGTGGGGGATGGGTTGATGGAGAAAATGGAGGTACATTTGTTAGGTGTTGGTAGGATAGGCTTCTCTGAAAAGGAGAAAGACCAGGCGAGCATGGGAGGAGGTGACGAGGGGGCTAGAGAGCAGGAGGTTTTGAGAGGAATGAAGAGAGCGATTAGGTTGGTATTTTGAGACGAGGCTGGTGATGTAGCTGGGGGCTAAACTGTGGATTGCTTTGTAAGATGTTGTTAGTATTTTGAATTTAATTTGTTGGGTGAGCGGAAGCCAGTGGAGGGCTTGACAGAGAGGAGCAGCGGACACTGAGCGATTGGTAAGGTTGATGAGTCTGGCAGCAGCATTCATGATGGATTGAAGGGGGGATAGCCTGTGTATAGGTAAGCCAACGAGAAGGGAGTTGCAGTAGTTGAGGCGCGAGATTACCAGAGAGTGAACTAGGAGTTTTGTTGTGTCTTTGGTTAGAAAGGGGCGTATTTTGGAGATGTTGCGGAGGCTGAGGCGGCAAGATTTGGACAGCGTTTGGATGTGGGGTTTAAAGGAGAGTTCAGAGTCCAGGACAACACCTAAGACCTTGGCATGCGGGGATGGGCTGATAGTAATGCCATCGATGTTGACAGAGAAATCAGGGGAAGGGGCACGTGGTGGAGGAAAAATTATAAACTCGGTTTTGGATGGGTTGAGTTTGAGGAAGTGATGTGACATCCAGACCAATATATCTGATAGTAAATTAGTGATGCGTGAGGAGACTGAGGGAGAGAGCTGCGGGGTGGATAGATAGATTTGGGTATCGTCAGCGTAGAGATGTATTGGAAGCCGTGGGAGGCTATCAGCTGACCCAGAGAGGAGGTGTAGATTGAAAATAGGAGGGGTCCAAGAACAGATCCTTGGGGGACCCCAACAGAGAAGGGAAGAGGAGAGGAGGAAGTAGAATTGTACATAACGCTAAAGGTGCGGTTGGACAAGTAGGAAGATAAACAGTGAAGAGTACAGTCACGGGGACCAAAGGTGTGGAGTTTTTTGAGGAGGAGGGGATGGTCAACCGTATCAAAGGCAGCAGAAAGGTCCAGAAGTAGGAGTACAGAATAGTGTCCATTCCCTAGCACCTACCTTGGAGGGTGCTACATTTGCTTGCACATGATTGAATGATGAAAGTCAGCAGAGCTTCTGCTTACTTACTAACCTTTGGAGCAACTGCTTTTTCAGAGTGCAACTAAATTTTGAAAAGTGCACAGCCCATTTGCCTTTAGTAAATCAACCCCTATGTGTAGAATGTGTCAGTTACTTGCATTACACCTCTTTAGTAACTACAGACCAGGCAAGGATAAAGGCTCAAAAGCTTTACTGAAAAAACGTGGTCATTCCAGATAACAGTAACAATCATTTCATTACATCCCTAATCCCTAACTCAGGCTTGTGGCTGCCCCAGCATACCTGCACAGGATGAGTGTCCATTCATGGCAGAGTCCATAGTGGCAGATCTCCAGAACTGGTGTTTTGAGGGCAGACAGCAAGAATCAGGAGTCCTCCTACATGTGGAAGGTTCGTGGACACAGGCGAGTAGCAGTTTTGCTGGAATTGAGAACAGGACCGCTCGCCTACATCTTGCTGGCTGTCTGTGTCTTCTTTCCCATGAGGTGGACTGTCTGTCTAGGCAGAGCCTTCCCCCTTATTATAATCAGCACAGAGAGAGAGAGAGAGGCAGAGCTCATCAGAAAATGTGTGAAACCAAGTTAACTGTTTCCATTCAGGCTGGGGCAGCAGCTATCCAACTAGCTAGCATTTCAACCTGCTTACAAGTTTGTGAAAGAATAGGAAGCTGCTCAGTACAGAGCACTTCCCATTCATTCATTGTCCAGTGCAGCTAAGGGACTGGGGAATCTCTGTCCTTAGTCCTTGTTCTCGAGGATTAACATAAATATTTATATAAATTAGGGATTGTAATATCCATAGGTACCACATCAGAGAATATATTACTTACTGGGACTGCTTTGGATATCTGTTGTATCATTAGAATGGGGACCAACTTCCGCTGAGCTCTTGAGGTGCTCCCTAATACATTGGCATTTGGTTGGTAGTTGGGTAAAGCCAAGGGTTTTACTCATACAAACAATTTTAGGGGTTTCCCTTTTTGGGTCTCAAGGAACTCCTGCGTAAACCAATTCATCAGAGGTCAGTGGAAAGTGTGTCCCTTACATTGGTGGTCTGTGGGAAGAATTATCTTTACATTGGTGGTCAATGGGAAGAATGCAACCCATACAGTTGTGTTCAGATTGACATCCTTACAGAAAGCTAAAAAGATCATTGGTATCATCATGTTGCTGGCTCTGCCAGGTTTTGTTTACACCAGAACTGTGCAGGGACCAGTAAATTGAGGAGCGGGGGGTCAATCAGTGACAGGTCCAGAAACCCCTCTCATCCTCTGAAGAAACCCTGATTGAGAATGGCTGGTTTCGTTTGTGGAGCAGGGAAGACTACAGTTAGTCTAGACTGCTGTTTGAACCTAAGCTCCTGTGGGTTCCTTGGAGCTTGTTCCTGCTAGAAATGTAAAGCAAATGTGAAGCACCTGTTGTGGACTTCCTCTTCGAGGTAATGCCACCTATATTGCCTATAGAGGGAAGCCAGAAAGCTGGATTGTAGAGAACATTGCAGTGGGTATAGTGCTGTAAAGAATCAACCATGTCTTATGGAATAGACTTTTGCAAGTTATGTTGCGCTGAACTGTTATATCACATATTGTATGAACTGCTATGATGCCTCTGTAGCAACGCCCCCTTGAGGGCTGCTGACTAGTGGAAGTTCCTCTGCACTCACCTGACCCTGAGAATCATCCAACCCACTGGACACTTTAGGTTCTGACATTTCAGTAATTATCTCAATTATCTTAACCACTTAAGCCCCGGAGGATTTGGCTGCTAAAGGACCAGGGGTTTTTTTGCGATTTTTTACTGCGTGACTTTAACGGACAATTGCGCGGTCGTGCGACGCTGTACCTAAACTAATTTGACGTCCTTTTTTTCCCACAAACAGAGCTTTCTTTTGGTGGTATTTGATCACCTGTGCGATTTTTTGATCACGCGCTATAAACAAAAAAAGAGCGTAAATTTTGCAAAAATAACAATATTTTTCACATTTTTTTATATGAAATTCCACAAAAAAAAAGTAAAAATCAAAATTTTTTAACATTTTTCGGCCAATTTGTTTTATGCTACCTATGTTTGGTAAAAAAAATCGCAAAAAGCGTATTTTGATTGGTTTGCGCAAAAGTTATCGCGTTTACTAACAAAGGGAAAGATTTTTGTCATTTTTGGTGTTTTTTTTTTTAACGCGTAATGGCGGCGATCTGCGATTTTTTTTTCGGTACTGCGACATTGCGGCGGACAGATCGGACCCTTGACTGACATTTTTGACACTTTTGGGGGTACCAGTGACATTACTGCAGTAATCAGTGCTATACATATGCACTGTTACTGCAAAAATGACACTGGCAGGGAAGGGGTTAACTTTATTGGACAGGGAGGGGTTAAGTGTGTCCTAGGGGCGTGATTCTAACTATGTAGGGACATTCCTATTGGTGTAAAAGCAAAGATCAACCATTCTATATAGTAGAACGGACAGATCTTCACTTTTACACAGGGAGAACTGACAGGCAGCTTGTTTACACAAGCTGCTCTGTCTTTCTCCCTTCACAGGAGCGATCGCAGTGTGACTGGCGGACATCGAGTCCGCCGGTCACACGCACTGACTTGTCTGTGAACGAGCCGCGGCGGGCGCGCGCCTTGGCGGGCGGGCGCGCGCCTTGGCGGGCGCGCGCCCGCCCGCGATAGGCTCGCAAGTCAGTGACAGGCGAGTGACGTACCGATACGTCACTCTGCCTGGCCGGGGCTGACCGCCGCAGTATATAGTCGTGCGGCGGTCGGCAACCGGTTAATGTTTACTGAAGAAATAATCAATCAAACTTATTGATAACGAATAGGATTCAGTATTAACAAATATAGCAGTGTTAATTAGTTAAACCCCACTAATCACAATGGGGCTCCAAAGACCAACACTGTAAAGATAAATGCTCAACAAACAGGGTGTCACAATTAAAGAATAATGTCAACTGACTGTTAGAGATATCCCGAACTATTCGCGGCGGCCGAACATATGCAATGTTCGGTCTGCCCCCTATACGTCATCATTGAGCAAACTTTGACCCTGTCCCTCACAGTCAGCAGACACATTCCAGCCAAGCAGCATACCCTCCCTCCCAGACCCTCCAACCTCCTATTAAAAAGCAAGGACAGCATCCATCTTAGATTCATTCTGAAGCTGCAGTGTTAGTTAGAGCAGGGAGAGTGCTGCTGCTGCTGAATTAATAGCTAGGCCAGTGCTCTGTGTCCACTCCAGTCCTCAAAGACTCATCTGCTGTAGGGACAGCGTCCTGACAGCACCCCAAAAAGCCCATTTTAGGGCTGGTACATCAGTCTGCTTTTTTATATATATATATATTGCAGTTGCCTGTCCGTGTGTGAGAGTCCACAGGCCCACAGACTGTACTGTGTGCACACCACTCATATAGGGTGGCACAGTACCTTGCACGCATAGTACCACTAATCTAAAAAATATTGACAGGCAGAGGCAGGCCACCCCACAGGGGCCGTCGTGGTCGTGGTGCTGTGATTTCCTTTGGCCCTAGAATAATGCCCAGTGTTCAGAGGCCATGTACCCTGAACTCGAAAAATTCTGAGGACATAGTTGACTGGCTTACACAGGACACCCAATCTTCTACAGCTTTTGCTCAGAACCTTTACGCACCATCCTTCTCCAGCTCAGCTTCAGGCACCTCTCAAGTTACCACTCGCCCGCCCGCAACCACCAACACTAGCACCACAGCCGCTTCACTTGATCTGTCAGAGGAGTTATTTACACATCAGTTGGAAGAACAGGGATTAAACTGATAAGAATAGTACTGATTAACAGAACACTCATATAAGGTGGCACAGTACATTGCACGGCGCATGCGCAGTGCCCCAAATTGGAAGTAAGAGGACCGACCAACCATCTTTTTCCATCTCCTGGTTCCTAAAACCTATTCCATACACCGGCCCCTGATAGGGGACGTAACAGGGATTAAACTGATAAGAATAGTACTACTTAACACACCACTCATATAGGGTGGCACAGTACATTGCATGGCGCACGCGCAGTGCCCCAAATTGGAAGTAAGAGGACCGACCAACCATCTTTTTCCATCTCCCGGTTCCTAAAATCTATTCCATACACAGGGCCCTGATAGGGGACAAAACAGAGATTAAACTGGTAAGAACAGATTTTTTTAATTTAAAAAAAGAGGACAGCCCCTGCGGAGCTGGGTATTTTTGGCCGCGTTACTGAACGCTCATGCACAATGGCTGTAGGCTTATGCGTCCTTTTGCGGAGGTGACAAACCTGGTCAGTCAAGCCCAAGGCAACATCATCGACCTCATCCCATATGCGTTTTTTGTGGAGCGTGCCTGCGAAGAGTGCTGGATCAGGCCATAGATGAGCATGAAGAGGAAGAGCTGTGGTCACCATCACCACCAGAAGCAGCCTTGTCGTTGTCGATTGCTGGACCTGCGGCAACGCAGAGAGAGGAGTCTGAAGAAGAGGAGTCAGAGGAGGAAGGTGGCATTGAGGAGGTGGAAGACTAACCACAGCAGGCGTCCCAGGGGGCTTGTTGTCACCTTTAGGGGACCCTTGGTGTTGTACGTGGCTGGGTGGAGGAAGAGACCTTCAATGACGTCAGTGAGGACAAGGAACGGGACTTGGCTAGCTTGGTATCCAACCTTGTGCAAATGGGGAGTTTGCGGTTGTGCAAATGGACTGTTTGCGGTTGTTTGCAGTGCGTTAAATGGGGAGTTTGGTCTGTCACTGTGAAGCGGGCATAACCCTTACACTACCTGATCGATACAACATCATACCTGATCGTATACACACACTGGATGTTTTAAAGCAGGTTATTCCAAACAATTTTGGAATGTTAGGTGATGTATGCCCTTTATGGATTAAAACCCGACTCTGCGTCAACTACGTAATTTTCCATGGGAGTTTTGCCATGGATCCCCCTCCGGCATGCCACAGTCCAGGTGCTAGTCCACTTGAAACAACTTTTCCATCACTATTGTAGCCAGAAAGAGTCCCTGTGGGTTTTAAAATTCGCCTGCCTATTAAAGTCTATGGCGGTTCGCCCGGTTCGCCCGTTCGTGAACATTTGCGGAAATTCGCATTCGCCGTTCGCAAACGGAAAATTTTATGTTTGCGACATCTCTACTGACTGTATTATCAGATCTAACTGTCAAAGCTATTGTAATATATATTAACCTTGAAAGCTGGCTAAACTCCTCCTAAAATCAGAGCTAGCAATATCTCTTCTTACTTATTAAGGATCTAACAGTATTCTAACAGGTCCCCTTTAAGATAGTAAGTACTAAAGTTCATCCTGTCCTAGCAAGGCCTTACGGAATCTTCGCCGGCATTTGGAGCTCTTATCACTCTTTAGCGTGATATTTGTAATCCCAAAGTAATGGTGTACATGAAATCCTATCTGCAGTCAGTGTATAGGAGATGTACGTTTATACTTGCGATTTAGGATGTCATCAGGCACTTTCTCACACGACAGTGTCCACTTGTGATTATCCTGCCACCCAGGCGATGTAGCTCCTGCGTCACTGGGGATATTCGGCTCTCGCTGGTCCGGTCAGTCAGTTCAGCTCCGCCCGCTCTGAACTCAGTTCCACTGGATCTGTCACTGTCCTGTGACTATTGCAGTCCCAGCTTGGCTACATCTCTTTCAAGTAAAGAAAAGTGGCATCAATAAGAAGACTGAGCCCCATTATTTCAGTGGTCTATAGGTAAGGAATAAGAAGTAAGTGTGGACACTGGTTTGGCCAGGCAACTAGCTGAAAGGAGAAGTGCCTGTCCACCCAGCAGTGGTGGCGGGTTCCCCCACTGGACCACATGCCAGGAAAACACGTGACCCTGTGCATTTTGGCTGATTGTGTAGCACAGCCCCTGACAGACCAAGGGGACCCCAAAACTCTCTTCTTGTAGTCTCTTTGGCAAAGGCATACTGGCCATGGAGTAAGTGCCATGGCTCAGGTAAGGTTTCTAACCCCCTATATGTTCAGGGTTTGCTCCCCCAATATTCTGCTTGTTTATTATGTATTCAGTCTGACCAGACTTCTGTGGTTGAGCACCGCACCCCCCACACAGACCTGCACTCTATCAGTGTCCACTATCACGTAGATATAGGAGAAGTCCCTTGTAGTGCAGTTGCACATCTCTCCCAGCAAGGAGTGTTATCTCCAAGGGTTAGAGAGGCTGGATTCATCTCTTTTTCATGGATAGTGTAGGACCCACTGATAATGGGGTACTGTGACGTAGTGGTGGGCTTGAGTATGATATGGCCATATGGTGGGACCAAATCCACATTTTTATTCATGGATTGTCTCCATATTTGATAGTCATTTCTTTAGCATGTGTGCGCTATTCTTTTTTAATATACATGTCGCTTGGTTCATAGCTGCACCTGCTTTAGATATACATGTTCAGGGTTTGCTCCCCCAATTGTTTGCTTGTTTATTATGTATTCGGTCTGACCAGACTTCTGTGGTTGAGCACCCCACCCCCCACACAGACCTGCACTCTATCAGTGTCCACTATCACGTAGATATAGGAGAAGTCCCTTGTAGTGCAGTTGCACATCTCTCCCAGCAAGGAGTGTTATCTCCAAGGGTTAGAGAGGCTGGATTCATCCTTTTTTATGGATAGTGTAGGACCCACTGACAATGGGGTACTTTGACGTAGTGGTGGGCTTGAGTACGATATGGCCATATGGTGGGACCAAATCCACATTTTTATTCATGTATTGTCTCCATATTTGATAGTTATTTCTTTAGCATGTGTGCGCTATTCTTTTTTAATATACATGTCGCAAGGTTTCTAACCCCCTGGCTGAAAGTATCCACTTCTGCCTTTAGATCGAGAACTGGCTTATCAAACACCACCAGGGGGGTGCTACAAACAAATTCAAGACAAGAAGGTTAGGAAGGCCTTGCATAAGAGACCTTACAATCTATAAGTAAAGTAAATTAACAACAACAATGGTTTCTAAATTCCCTGGTGCTTGGCATATTAGGAGCTATAGCCTCAAACAAAGATTCAAAAACAATGGCACGATGAAACAACGTTTTTCCCTGGACACATGCGGAATATGTTACATCATCATTCTAATGTCAAATAAAACCATTCAAAACAATGGCTGACTTGTGTACAAACATTGAGGTGTGTAAAAGTACATTGGAGGTGGGAATAGGCCCTTAAAGTGTATTTGAACTAAAAAATAAAACCTGATAGTCTTGCATTTCTTAGATGTGATGGTTTAATTCCTTTTTTTCACACTTTTTCCCCTTATTTAGCCTGGTATTCCTGCCATTAACTCACCTCCTGTCCTAGGGTGACAGCCATATTGAGCACTCTTGTTGTCACTCTAGAAGATGGAGTGGGCAAGGACTATATAACACCTCCCTCTCATCTCCATAACAGGAGGAGGTTTTGTAGTAGCTGTCAATAATAGCTGCAGGAATCAGTAGATTGTTACTGCTGGAAATTGCAGCATGGCTTAAAAAAGACTTGGAAAACCTCAAAAGCTCACAAGCTCATTTGTGGACCCCAACCCCCCACACCCCCATACTATTGTCAGTTAATAGAGATGTTGTGCAAAGCAGCTGCAATCATCCCTTGATTGCATTTACACAAATTTACAGCTAGATTCGTATTAGTCAAAAGCAACAATGATTCATTCTTTCCAGACAATGAATTCATAATAAAATTTTAGAATTCTTGTTTTTGATGGGAGATTTTTCTTGTCATTTTTTGACATTTTCTAATCATATAAAATAAATAAAGTCTGCTAGGACCTAATATATTAATATGGCCTGATGGTTATAAAAACCAATTGCTGCTGCCATTACCTTTAGAAAAAATTGTCCAGCCTGAGCTATTAATAATAAAGAATGAATTGCATACCTAATCACAATTCAAACGACTAACCTTAAGACAAATGTGTAATCACAATTCAGATGGAGATTTTTATAGAGGGTATATAATAGGAAAGGTTTGCTTTTCAGCCATCAGTTAATGGTATGGCTTCATTAAAGTGTAATGCACCCTAAGTACTGTATGTCACAAGGGTCCAAGTCTATGTAAGGCAAATTCATATATAATTTGAGATTGCCCCAAAGGTATATCTCAAAATGTATTTATTGGCATATCAAATATTAGTAAGGGCTCTTTCAGACGTGCAGTCGAGGGGTTGGGGTGACTGGTAAAAACAGGCAGCTGAGCTGTGGTTTATGATAAAAAATACAGAAGAAAAAACTAGCAGGTGCGCTGATCAACAGTTTAGTATGGCTAAACCAGCCCTAGTGTAATTTGGCTTCAGTATGGTAAAGTTAAAAACACTACAATGGTCAAACTCACATTGTGTGAAGATAGATACATTGTAAGCATTCCTCTGTGGCCACACTCCTAAAACCCCCTCAAGATCCCGATGGGGGGGGGGTTTGCAATATATCCAAGGCTATCTACCATCATGCTCAATGTACAGATCCTAATGCGCATGCGCCTGGTCCAGCTGGCGTTGCACTCCAAGAACACCCAAACCACACGAGTAGGATGCAGAAAGGAAGAGAGTTTGGACATCCCACAGTTGCTATGACAACACATTTCAGAGGAGTGGCATCCTTCTTTAGATCACTCCCACTCAAAAGTAACTCGCCAATTTATAGGGGAAAACAAGCTCACGGTGACCCCTCCCCTGTCTCGAATCTTAAAGGGACACAGGGGTAGGAGAGGCTTACTTATAGGCATTAGTTACAACTAATTTCAGATACTTCTCCCGGCACTGTGTGGTGGTGGCAAGCAAGGGTGGTCCCCATAAGTCGCACCTGTGATCCTTCATGTTTGCACTTTCATTGCTCTAATCACTTTATACCTATGAACTTTATGGACTCCTATTGATGTGATTTCATGCTTTTATGTATTTATGATTTTATGCTTATATTTATCACATCTGATTCATATATTTTGGTATATGTTATCATCCTATTTATTTGGTAAGAGGTTATCACCATCCCTGCACTACTGAAATTCGAATGAAAAAGCCAGTTCCTGTTTTTTCTGGATGAATTTTATTTTTTATTATAGGAAAAATTCAATTAATTTTTTATCTGCAAGGTGCTGTGCCACCCTATATGAGTGGTGGGCAGTGGGCACAGTACAGTCTGTGGACCTGACATTCACTGGCAGGCAACTGCAATTATATTACAGAGGAAAAATTAAATGAATGTTTTATCTGCAAGGTGCTGTGCCACCCTATATGAGTGGTGGGCACTGGCAGTGGGCACAGTTCAGTCAGTGGGCCTGACACACACTGCCAGGCAACTGCAATTATATTAAAGGGTAACAATTAAATTACTTTTTTTATCTGCAAGGTACTGTGCCACCCGACATGAGTGGTTTGCACACAGTACAGTCTGTATATATATATAGAAAATAAATAAAAGCAGACTGATATACCAGCCCTAAAAAGGTCTTTTTAGGGTGCCGTCAGGATGCTGTCCTTACAGCAGGAGTGGACACAGAACACTGGCCTAGAAAATGATTTCCCTGTTAATTCAGCAGCAGCAGCATCAGCACTCTCCCTGCTCTAACTAACTCTGCAGCTTCAGAATAAATCTAAGATGGATGCTGTCCTTGCTTTTTTATAGGAGGTGGGAGGGTGTGGGAGGGAGGGTATGCTGATTGGCTGGAATGTGTCTGCTGACTGTGAGGTACAGGGTCAAAGTTTGCTCAATGATGATGTATAGGCAGAGATGTATAGTAACGAAGTAGAACTACTTAAGTACTGTACTTAAGTACCAAAATGCGGTATCTGTACTTTCCTAGAGTAGAATTTTTCTCTCCTACTTCTACTTTTACTTCACTACATTTTTTCGATGATTTCGATACTTCTACTCCGATATTTTTTTTTTGTGCTGCATCGTTACTCGTTACTTTTCTCTGCCTTTCCCTTTTTCTTTTTTGTTTGGTTTCCCTCCTTACTGCTCTCTCCTACTCTTTCAATTATCCTCCCTATTCTGCCTTCCCCCCTCCCCTCCCCTTTTCTATAGGAAGGCAAAGGTAAAGATACCCCCCTTTTTCATGGGTACCTGGTCTCTGGCCATCTGGGTAGCGTTGTTCGGCTCCAGGCTTCCGCTGGGCCGGCGTGGAGTGCTCCCACATGCGCCTCTCGGTGCTCTGACATGTGTGGCGGCCTTCGGCCACTCCGCTCCTCCTCTCCTTGTCTCCATTCTCTGACGTCTCAGCGCTGGGAGGCGGGGATTCCGGCGGCCGCACAGTAGAGGCACGTGCGCATGCGCAGTGCGATCGAGGCACTGTCGGCCATCTTGGTTAAGGGAAACATGGGGGGTCTCTGATGTAAGGGGGGCTTTGTGTGGGCGGTCTCTGATGTAAGGAGGCTCTGTGTGGGGGGTCTCTGATGTAAGGGGGGTCTCTGATGTAAGGGGGGCTCTGTGTGGGAGGGCTCTGATGTAAGGGGAGCTCTGTGTGGAGGGGCTCTGATGTAGGGGGAGCTCTGTGGGGGGCTCTATGGGGGGGCTCTGATGTAAGGGGGCTCTGTGGGATGGTCTCTGATGTAAGGGGGCTCTGTGTTGGGGTCTCTGGATGTAAGGGGGGCTTTGTGTGAGGGGTCTCTAAAGTAAGGGGGCTTTGTGTGGGGGGTCTCTGATGTAAGGGGGGCTCTGTGTGGGGGGTCTCTGATATAAAGGGGGCTTTGTGTGGGGGGTCTTTGATGTAAGGGGGCTCTGTGTGGGGGGGTCTCTGATGTAAGGGGAGCTGTGTGGGGGGGTCTTTGATGTAAGGGGGCTCTGTGTGGGGGGTCTCTGGTGTAAGGGGGCTCTGTGTGGGGGGTCTCTGATGTAAGGGGGCTCTGTGTGGGGGTCTCTGATGTAAGGGGTCTCTGATGTGTGGGGTCTCTGATGTAAGGGGACTCTGTGTGGGGGGGTCTCTGATGTAAGGGGGACTCTGTGTGGGAGGGCTCTGATGTGGGAGGCTCTGATGTAAGGGGAGCTCTGTGTGGAGGGGCTCTGATGTAAGGGGTGCTCTGTGGGGGGCTCTATGGGGGGGCTCTGATGTAAGGGGGGCTCTGTGGGGATGGTCTCTGATGTAAGGGGGCTCTGTGTTGGGGTCTCTGATGTAAGGGGGGCTTTGTGTGAGGGGTCTCTAAAGTAAAGGGGCTTTGTGTGGGGATGGTCTCTGATGTAAGGGGGCTCTGTGTTGGGGTCTCTGATGTAAGGGGGGCTTTATGTGAGGGGTCTCTAAAGTAAGGGGGCTTTGTGTGGGGATGGTCTCTGATGTAAGGGGGCTCTGTGTTGGGGTCTCTGATGTAAGGGGGGATTTGTGTGGGGGGCTCTGATGTAAGGGGGCTCTGTGTGGGGGGTCTCTGATGTAAAGGGGGCTCTTTGTGGGGGCTGGGGGGTCTCTGCTGTAAGGGGGCTCTGTGTGGGGGGTCTCTCTCTGATGTAAGTGGGGCCTCTGTAAGTGGGGCCTCCGTGGGGGGTTTCTGTTGTAAGGGGGCTCCGTTGGGGGGTTTCTGTTGTAAGGGGGGCTCCGTTGGGGGGTCTCTGATGTAAGGGGGGTCTCTAATGTAAGGGGGGCTAAGTTTGTAGTGATCATAAAAAAGAAAAGTCAAATGAAGTGCAAAAAAAGTGCAAGAAAAAATGTGCAGGGCGCTGGTGGGGGCGCCACAGGATCAGCTCGCACAGGGCGCTTGAACACCGAAGGCTGGCCCTGGTTGGGAGGTTCTTTCCCATTAACAGCAGATATGAAATTATATTCATCTTGTTTTGTCACATATATATATTTGAGGATTCACAATATTTTGAACTTTTTATTGACTTAGATTTCATACACTCTTCCTTTATTTCATTATTGGAATATATTGTTGTATATCACATTGGTTTATATATGATTTTGCGCACCAATAAGCTGTGGAGAAAAAAAAACAGGCAGGGAAGAGAAGGAGGGATGCTTTAAAAGGGGAAGGGAGGGACATACTTTATCTGTTTTTAAAAGTTACAGCCTAAGGAATTGTGATTGTCCTTTAGGTTAATCATTTGAATAAATCATTTGAAATAATAAAAAACAATATGATGTTCAAACTTTTGACTTCTTTCTTTAATAACTACATAACACAGTACTTCTACTTCTACTTTCAGTACTTGAGTAGAATTTTTTTTTCAAAACTACTGGTACTTTTTACTTTTAGTACTTAAGTAGCAATTTTTTGAAAAAACTACTTGCAATACTTAAGTAAAAAAAATGTTGAATACTTTAGTACTTCCACTTAAGTAACTTTTTCTGCGAGCACTTCCACTTCTACTTAAGTCACTTTTTGATCGAGCACTTGTACTTTTACTCAAGTAGAAATTTCGAGTACTTTATACAAGTCTGTGTATAGGGGGCGGACCGAACATCGCATATGTTCGCCCGCCGAGGAGAACGCGAACAAGCGATGTTCGCCGGGAACTGTTCGCCGGCGAATAGTTCGGGACATCTCAAGTGACCAGTGGTGACCAGTGGTGAAGACTCACACAACTATCTGCCAAACCAGGGAAACCTATATTTCAGGGGTGCAATGCACTCAAGTCGTGAAGGCCGAGCAGTGGTCACAGGGTGCATTGGTTGCAGTCACTCACTAACAAAAAGTCCAGCTCTTAAAGAGGCAGAGGGGCGTCAATGGATCCAGAAGTCAAAGTCCTCCACTTCATCCAATAAAGAGGAGGCAGGGATCATTGATGTGGGGTCATCCAGCTTTGAGTACCAATACGGATCCCTGGAAGAGGTTATTAATAAATGGGGATCAAATGTGGAGACTGAGTGGAACTGGGGAGCTGAATGAAGAGGAAGTCCTACAAGTTCCAGTTCACTTAAACAGAAGCAGCGGTTGTTTGCATGAGGTGTGCGAGGAATCTCGGGTTCTGTGAGGCCTATGCAACAAGGATCACAGACCTGTCCCCACCTCCGCACCTATGCTCAGGCCCGAGCACAGAACAATGCTTATTCTCTACTGATTTCTAAAATTGAGACCCTGTATGCCCCGCCTAGGAGAGGAAGAAGGCAGAAACTTCCCATTCTCTCTTGTTTTAATAGACTCATACAGAGGAAGGTGGCAATGGAATAGGGATAGGATTATCCATATGCTTCACAGGAGGTAATGGAGGAAATCGAGAGTAAGAGGGAGGTTTGGTGTGAAGAAGCTGCCTGGGAATTTCTATATGTCCCCAAGATGTATTGGAATCCGTCCAGGCCTCAGCTGTGGAAAACCTTCCTATCCATCAAGGAAAATTGGAATCTGGATCGATTGATATACATTGATCGGGTGGAAGTCACCCAGCCAGATAAGAAAAACCAAGCTTGGGCCATCCCTATTTTGAGTCCTGAAGGAAAGATGATTTGTATACCTCATCCTGACCACTACTACTGAGGTATGCCGAGTTCATGATCCAATGAGAGGAATTTTATGTTACAAAGGGAGCTCTTGAGCAAAGAATGACCATTATTGAAATGTTTCTGTGGGGGCTAAAAGCCCCCAAAAAGGACACTTTTTGAAGATACTTCATTGAAAGACACTTTGCGAAGAAACTTCATTTAGGGACACTTTGCAAAGATTCCCTTGGGCCAATGGGCCAGTGCTATCTTGAAGAAAATGTGTTGCTACCTAGTATGGGAAGTGGCCCATTGTCTCTTCAAAGAGAGAGGGGTTCCAGAGAGAGAAGACCCCTTGAAGAGTTCTTACAGACATTCACAAGTAAGCAGGCTATTGCTAAGGCTCCATCAATGACAGCGTGCCGCCAGGAGATCTATTGCCTCAGTGTTGCAGAGGGAGGGACACTGTGAACACCAGTCAAAAGGACTCTGCACTTCTTCATCCTAGCTTTGGAATTCCGAACACGGAATTCGGAAAGAACGGAATTTGGAATTCGGAACACGGAATTTGGAATTCGGATCACGGAACAAGAAATTTGGAATTCGGAACACCGAACACAGAATTTGGAATACAGAATTCGGAAAACACGGAATTTGGAATTCAGAACACGGGAACTCAGAACACAGAACACGTAATTTGGAATACGGAACACGTAATTTGGAATACGGAACACGGGACACAGAACACAGAACACGGAATTTGAAATTCGATTCACAGAACACGGAATTTGGAATTTGGAACACGGAATTTGGAACACTGAACACAGAATTTGGAACACAGAATTTGGAATTTGGAACACAGAACACGGAATTTGGAATTTGGAACACGGAATTTGGAATTCGGAACACGGAACACAAAACACGGAATTTGGAATTCGGAACACGGAATTTGGAACACGGAACACAGAACACGGAATTTGGAATTCGGAACACGTTACTCGGAACATGGAATTTGGAACACGGAACACGGAACACAGAACACGGAATTTGGAATTCGGAACACGGGAACTCAGAACACGGAACACGTAATTTGGAATACGGAACACGGAATTTGGAATACGGAACACGGGACACAGAACACAGAACACGGAATTTGAAATTCGATTCACAGAACACGGAATTTGGAATTTGGAACATGGAACACGGAATTTGGAACACTGAACACAGAATTTGGAACACAGAATTTGGAATTTGGAACACAGAACACGGAATTTGGAATTTGGAACACGGAATTTGGAATTCGGAACACAGAACACAAAACACGGAATTTGGAATTTGGAACACGGAATTTGGAACACGGAACACAGAACACGGAATTTGGAATTCGGAACACGTTACTCGGAACATGGAATTTGGAACACGGAACACGGAACACAGAACACGGAATTTGGAATTCGGAACATGGAATTTGGAATTTCTGAACACGGAACACAAACACTGAATTTGGAATTCGGAACACGGAATTTGGAATTCTGAACATGGAACACAGAACACGGAATTTGGAATCGGAACATGGAATTTTGAATTTCTCAACACGGAACACAAACACTGAATTTGGAATTCGGAACACGGAATTTGGAATTCTGAACACGGAACACAGAACACGTAATTTGGAATTTGGAACACGGAATTTGGAATTCGGAACACGGAATTTGGAATTCGGAAAAAACTGAATTTGGAATTGGGAACACGGAATTTGGAATTCGGAACACGGAATTAGGAATTCGGAACATGGAACTCAGAGCACAGAACACGGAATTTGGAATTTGGAATTCAGAACACGGAATTTGGAATTCGGAACATGGAACACAGAACACGGAATTTACAATTCGGAACACGGAATTTGGAATTTGGATCACGGAACACGGAATTTGGAATTTGGAACACGGAATTTGGAATTCGGAACACAGAACACGGAATTTGGAACACAGAATTTGGAATTTGGAACATGGAATTCGAAACACAGAACACGGAACACGGAATTTGGAACAGAGAATTTGGAATTCAGAACACGGAATTTGGAATATGGAACACGGAATTTGGAACACAGAATTTGGAATTTGGAATTCGGAACACAGAACACGGAACACAGAACATGGAATTTGGAATTCGGAACACAGAACACGGAACACAGAACATGGAATTTGGAATTCGGAACACAGAACACGGAACACAGAACATGGAATTTGGAATTCGGAACACAGAACACGGAACACAGAACATGGAATTTGGAATTCGGAACACTTAACATGGAACAAGGAATTTGGAACACGGAACACAGAACACAGAGTTTGGAATTCGTAACACGTTACTCGGAACATGGAATTTGGAATTAGGAACACGGAATTTGGAATTTGGAATTCGGAACATGGAATTTGGAATTTCGGAACACGGAATTTGGAATTCTGAACACGGAACACAGAACACGTAATTTGGAATTTGGAACACGGAATTTGGAATTCGGAACACGGAATTTGGAATTCGGAACACGGAATTAGGAATTCGGAACATGGAACACAGAGCACAGAACACAGAATTTGGAATTCGGAATTCAGACCACGGAATTTGGAATTCGGAACATGGAACACAGAACACGGAATTTACAATTCGGAACACAGAATTTGGATCACGGAACACGGAATTTGGAATTTAGAACACGGAATTCGGAACACAGAACAGGGAATTTGGAACACAGAATTTGGAATTTGGAACACAGAATTTGGAACACGGAATTTGGAATTCGAAACACGGAATTTGGAATTCAGAACACGGAATTTGGAATTTGGAACACGGAATTTGGAACACAGAATTCAGAACATGGAATTTGGAATTCACAACACGGAATTTGGAATTCAGAACACGGAATTTGGACTTTAGAACACGGAATTTGGAATTCAGAACACGGAATTTGGAATTTGGAACACGAAATTTGGAACAGAATTCAGAACATGGAATTTGGAATTCAGAACACGGAATTTGGACTTTAGAACACGGAATTTGGAATTCGGAACACGGAACACAGAACATGGAATTTGGAATTCGGAACACTTAACATGGAACACGGAATTTGGAATTTGGAACATGGAACACAGAATTTGGAATTTGGAACACGGAACTTGGAATTCGGAACACAGAACACGGAATTCGGAATTCGGAACACGGAATTTGGAACACGGAATTTGGAATTCGGAACACGGAATTTGGAACACGGAACACGGAATTTGGAATTCGGAACACGGAATTTGGAATTTGGAACACGGAATTTGGAACACAGAATTCAGAACATGGAATTTGGAATTCAGAACACGGAATTTGGAATTCAGAACACGGAATTTGGACTTTAGAACACGGAACACGGAATTTGGAACACGGAACATGGAATTTGGAATTTCGGAACACGGAATTTGGAATTCTGAACACGGAACACAGAACACGTAATTTGGAATTTGGAACACGTAATTTGGAATTCGGAACATGGAATTTGGAATTCGGAACACGGAATTAGGAATTCGGAACACGGAACACAGAGCACAGAACACAGAATTTGGAATTCGGAATTCAGACCACGGAATTTGGAATTCGGAACATGGAACACAGAACACGGAATTTACAATTCGGAACACAGAAATTGGATCACGGAACACGGAATTTGGAATTTGGAACACGGAATTCGGAACACAGAACATGGAATTTGGAACACAGAACACGGAATTTGGAACACAGAATTTGGAATTTGGAACACGGAATTTGGAATTCGAAACACGGAATTTGGAATTCAGAGCACGGAATTTGGAATTTGGAACACGGAATTTGGAACACAGAATTCAGAACATGGAATTTGGAATTCAGAACACGGAATTTGGAATTCAGAACACGGAATTTGGACTTTAGAACACGGAATTTGGACTTTAGAACACGGAATTTGGAATTCAGAAAACGGAATTTGGAATTTGGAACACGAAATTTGGAACACAGAATTCAGAACATGGAATTTGGAATTCAGAACACGGAATTTGGAATTCAGAACACGGAATTTGGACTTTAGAACACGGAATTTGGAATTCGGAACACGGAACACAGAACATGGAATTTGGAATTCGGAACACTTAACATAGAACACGGAACACGGAATTTGGAATTTGGAACATGGAACACAGAATTTGGAATTTGGAACACGGAACTTGGAATTCGGAACACGGAACGCAGAACACAGAATTTGGAATTCGGAACACGGAATTTGGAACACGGAACACAGAACACGGAATTTGGAATTCGGAACACGGAATTTGGAACACGGAACACGGAATTTGGAATTCGGAACACGGAATTTGGAACACGGAATTTGAAACACAGAATTCAGAACATGGAATTTGGAATTCAGAACACGGAATTTGGAATTCAGAACACGGAATTTGGAATTCAGAACACGGAATTTGGACTTTAGAACACGGAACACGGAATTTGGAATTCGGAACACGGAACACAGAACATGGAATTTGGAATTCGGAACACTTAACATGGAACACGGAACACGGAATTTGGAACACGAAACACAGAATTTGGAATTTGGAACACGGAACTTGGAATTCGGAACACAGAACACGGAATTTGGAACACAGAATTTGGAATTTGGAACACGGAATTTGGAATTCGAAACACGGAATTTGGAATTCAGAACACGGAACTCAGAACACAGAACACGGAATTTGGAATTTGGAATTCGGAACACGGAATTTGGAATTCGGAACATGGAACACAGAACACGGAATTTGCAATTCGGAAACACGGAATTTGGAATTTAGATCACGGAACACAGAATTTGGAATTTGGAACACGGAATTAGGAATTTGGAATTCGGGACACGGAACACAGAAAAAGGGAATTTGAAACACGGAATTTGGAATTCGGAACATGGAACACAGAATTTGGAATTCTGAACACGGAATTCGGAATTTGGAACACGGAATTTGGGACACGGAACACGGAATTTGGAATTCCCCCCCCCTCCATTGTTGCGGCGTCCGGTGCTAAGAGGCCCCCCCCCACCGAGGTAAGAGCAGGCGGCGGTAACCCCCCCCTTGTAAGAGCGGGCGGCGAGCGGTGCGGTAACCCCCCCCTTGTTGAGGGCGGCGTACAGTAAACTGTCCCTTGCGGCGAGCGGTGCGGGAACCCCCCCCTCAGAGAGGAGCAGAGGAGACTAGCTGGCCGGGAAGTGACCGAGGGAGGCGGGGTGCTGAGAGGAGACTGACCGACTGAGGGAGGAATCACAGCCAGGAACTGCTAGTGACAGGCTTAAAGGGACACACACTAGGTAAGTAAGACTGGTGACTGAGATTGAACAGTAACTGAGGGTGTAGTGTAGTACCTAAGTGTCTGGGAGTACCTGTTGCTACCTGAGTGTTCTGGGAGTGGTGCGACTGGCCGGGCTGTGCGACTGAGAGCTGTGCGTCTGACCGGGCTGTGCGACTGTTGTGCGTCTGACCGGGCTGTGCGACTGTTGTGCGTCTGACCGGGCTGTGCGACTGTTGTGCGTCTGACCGGGCTGTGCGACTGAGTGTTGTGCGTCTGACCGGGCTGTGCGACTGAGTGTTGTGCGTCTGACCAGGCTGTGCGACTGAGTGTTGTGCGTCTGACCGGGCTGTGCGACTGAGTGTTGTGCATCTGACCAGGCTGTGCGACTGAGTGTTGTGCGTCTGACCGGGCTGTGCGACTGAGTGTTGTGCGTCTGACCGGGCTGTGCGACTGAGTGTTGTGCGTCTGACCGGGCTGTGCGGCTGAGTGTTGTGCGTCTGACCGGGCTGTGCGACTCAGTGTTGTGCGTCTGACCGGGCTGTGCGACTCAGTGCTGTGCGTCTGACCGGGCTGTGCGACTGAGAGTGTTGTGCGTCTGACAGGGCAGTGCGACTGAGTGTTGTGCGTCTGACCGGGCTGTGCGACTGAGAGTGTTGTGTGTCTGACCGGGCTGTGCGACTGAGAGTGTTGTGCGTCTGACCGGGCTGTGCGACTGAGTGTTGTGCGTCTGACCGGGCTGTGCAACTGAGAGTGTTGTGTGTCTGACCGGGCTGTGCGACTGAGAGTGTTGTGCGTCTGACCGGGCTGTGCGACTCAGTGTTGTGCGTCTGACCGGGCTGTGCAACTCAGTGTTGTGCGTCTGACCGGGCTGTGCGACTGAGTGTTGTGCGTCTGACCGGGCTGTGTGACCCAGTATTGTGCGTCTGACCGGGCTGCGCGACTGAGAGTGTTGTGCGTCTGACCGGGCTGTGCGACTCAGTGTTGTGCGTCTGACCGGGCTGTGCGACTCAGTGTTGTGCGTCTGACCGGGCTGTGCGACTGTTGTGCGTCTGACCGGGCTGTGCGACTGTTGTGCGTCTGACCGGGCTGTGCGACTGAGTGTTGTGCGTCTGACCGGGCTGTGCGACTGAGTGTTGTGCGTCTGATCAGGCTGTGCGATTGAGTGTTGTGCGTCTGACCAGGCTGTGCGACTGAGTGTTGTGCGTCTGACCGGGCTGTGCGACTGAGTGTTGTGCGTCTGACCGGGCTGTGCGACTGAGAGTGTTGTGCGTCTGACCGGGTTGTGCGACTCAGTGTTGTGCGTCTGACCGGGCTGTGCGACTGAGTGTTGTGCGTCTGACCGGGCTGTGTGACCCAGTATTGTGCGTCTGACCGGGCTGCGCGACTGAGAGTGTTGTGCGTCTGACCGGGCTGTGCGACTCAGTGTTGTGCGTCTGACCGGGCTGTGCGACTCAGTGTTGTGCGTCTGACCGGGCTGTGCGACTCAGTGTTGTGCGTCTGGCCGGGCTGTGCGACTCAGTGTTGTGCGTCTGACCGGGCTGTGCGACTCAGTGTTGTGCGTCTGACCGGGCTGTGCGACTCAGTGTTGTGCGTCTGACCGGGCTGTGCGACTCAGTGTTGTGCGTCTGACCGGGCTGTGCGACTGAGAGTGTTGTGTGTCTGACCGGGCTGTGCGACTGAGAGTGTTGTGCGTCTGACCGGGCTGTGCGACTGAGTGTTGTGCGTCTGACCGGGCTGTGCGACTGAGAGTGTTGTGTGTCTGACCGGGCTGTGCGACTGAGAGTGTTGTGCGATTCGGTGTACATCTTGTAATATGTATGCGTTCCTCGGACATGTGATCGAGGGCGAATACAAATGCGCAAAATGTAAGCACGTTGCTTCCCTGGAAGCTCAGGTCCTGAATCTAGGGAAGCAGCTGGCAACACTGAGACGAATGTCCATACCGGAGGAGAGCCAGGATTTTACCAGTCAGGTGCAGGCAGGGGTCTGCACAGAGGTGGGCGGAGTATCGGAGGTGCAGGCATCAGAGCAGAGCAGAGGGGTGACAGTTAGGAGGGGTAGAAGGGAACAAGGCAAGGAGGCTGATCCTGGGCTGGAGCACCCCAATAGATACGCCCCGTTGAGTGATGTTGGGGAAACCAGTCAGGGACCAGCATTGCTGGAGCAGAGTGACGCCCCTAGCTGCCAGGGGAAAAACTCCTCCAGTGAGGCTGGGAGAAAGGGAAAGGAAAGACAGGTGCTGGTGGTAGGGGACTCAATTATTAGAAGGGCAGACAGTGTAATCTGTGACAAAGACCGTGTGCGCCGAACAGTCTGTTGTTTGCCGGGCGCTCGGGTTCGGCACATAGCGGATCGGGTGGACAGATTACTGGGTGGGGCTGGGGAAGACCCAGCTGTCATGGTACACGTGGGTACCAATGACATAGGCAGAGGAAGATGGAGAGTCCTAAACGATTTCAGGGACTTAGGCGCTAAGTTGAGGACTAGGACCTCCAAGGTAGTATTTTCCGAAATACTACCTGTACCTCGAGCCACACCAGAGAGGCAGCGGGAGATTAGGGAAGTTAACGAGTGGTTGAGGAGCTGGTGTAGAAAGGAGGGTTTCGGGTTCCTGGAGAACTGGGCCGACTTCTCAGTCGGTCACCGGCTCTTTGGTAGGGACGGATTGCACCTAAATGGGGTGGGTGCAGCCGTACTGGGTGCGAGGATGGCCAAAAAGTTAGAGGGGCTTTTAAACTAGGGAATGGGGGGGAGGGTACAGATGTAGAATTAGCCAGTGGAAAGCAAGATTCAGAGGGCAGAAATGGGGGCATTAGCGGTAGGGTGTTCGGAGCTCCTAAACCCAGGGTGGGTACGGGGAAAAATCAAGAGAGCAGCCTAAAAACATCAAAATTACGAGGTTTGTATACCAATGCCAGAAGCCTGGCCAACAAGATGGGAGAGCTGGAGCTGCTGATGTTTGAGGAGGACTTAGATTTTGTGGGGATAACTGAGACTTGGTTCGACAGCTCTCATGATTGGATGGCGACCATTCAGGGGTATTCCCTTTATCGCAGAGATAGAGAGGGTAAAAATGGGGAGGGGTATGTCTGTATATTAAGAACAGTGTACAGGTAAATATGAGGGATGATATTAATAATGGAGCTATGGACGAGGCAGAATCCCTATGGGTAGAGCTACAAAGGGAAGGCACGGTGGGGAAGGTAATATTGGGCGTATGCTATAGGCCCCCCAACCAGAGGGAGGAGGGTGAGGCGGACCTCATGTTGCAGATAGGATTGGCAGCAAGGATGGGAAATGTCATTATAATGGGGGACTTTAATTATCCGGATATAGACTGGGCAGAAGGAACCGCGCACTCAGCCAAGGCTAGGCAGTTCCTAAATATTTTGCAGGACAATTTCATGGGTCAGATGGTGAATGCACCGACAAGAAACAATGCGGTACTTGACCTACTGATTACCAACAATGCAGACCTGCTCACGGATATAGAAATACGGGACAACTTAGGGAACAGTGACCATAGGTCAATTGGTTTCAGTATTAATTACAGTAATAGGAAACACAAGGGTAATATTAAGACGCTGAATTTCAAAAGAGCCAATTTCCCTAAACTGCGCTCACTGCTAGAAAATATAAAATGGGATAGAACCCTGGGAACAAAGAACACGGAGGAAAAATGGGAGTGCTTCAAGAGCATACTTAACAAGGGGGTGGGCCAGTGCATTCCACAGGGAAATAAATTTAAAAGAGCAAAACTAAACCCTGGGTGGCTAAACTCCAACATAAAAATGTATATTAGAGCTAAAGAAAAGGCCTTCAAAAAATACAAGACTGAGGGGTCATTGGCAGCATTTAAGCACTACAAAGAGTGTAATAAGAAATGTAAAGATGAAATCAGGGCGGCTAAAATAGAACACGAGAGACATATAGCGGAGGAGAGTAAAAAGAACCCCAAGAAGTTCTTTAAGTATATAAACAGTAGGAAAGCGAGGTCAGAGCACATTGGCCCCATAAAAGATGATAAAGGAAAAATGGCCACTGAGGACAGAGAAAAGGCGGAAGTGTTAAATAATTTATTTTCTTCAGTCTTCACAAAGGAATCGGGGGGCTACACAAACCCAGCTTGTAAGGCCAAACTAAACAACACACCTCAGGAAGTGCCGCCATGGCTAACAGAGGATAGACTTAGAGCTAAACTAGAGAAGCTTAACATAAATAAATCCCCGGGACCGGATGGCTTGCACCCGAGGGTTCTTAAAGAGCTCAGCCAGGTGATTGCCAGACCATTATTCTTGATCTTTAAGGATAGTTTACAGACAGGTATGGTGCCAGCTGATTGGAAAAAAGCCAACGTGGTACCAATATTTAAAAAGGGGCCGAGATATATCCCAGGTAACTATAGGCCGATCAGCCTAACATCTGTAGTCTGCAAAATATTGGAGGGGATGTTAAGGGACCACATACAAGACTTTAGTAATGAAAACGGTAATATAAGTATTAATCAGCACGGATTCATGAAAAATCGTTCGTGCCAAACCAATCTATTAACCTTCTACGATGAAGTGAGCAGCCACCTAGATAAAGGTAAGCCTGTGGATGTGGTGTATCTGGACTTTGCAAAGGCCTTCGACACCGTTCCCCACAAACGCTTACTGAACAAACTAAGGAAGGTAGGTATGGACCATAAGGTGAGTACCTGGATAGAGAACTGGCTCCAGGGGAGAGTACAGAGGGTGGTGATTAATGGGGAGTACTCGGATTGGGCGGGTGTGGAAAGTGGGGTCCCCCAGGGTTCTGTCCTGGGACCAATCCTGTTTAATTTATTCATAAATGATCTGGAAGAGGGGATATCGAGTACAATCTCAGTATTTGCAGATGATACTAAATTAGGCATGCCAATATCTTCTATGCAGGATGTGGAAACCTTGCAAGTGGACCTGAACAAAATAACGGAGTGGGCAACTACATGGCAGATGAGATTTAATGTTGAAAAATGTAAAGTAATGCACCTGGGGGCCAGAAACCAGAAAGCAAGCTACTCGCTAGGGGGGGGAACCTCTGGGTGAGTCTAGGATGGAAAAGGACTTAGGGGTACTGGTAGACAACAGGCTTGGCAGTGGCATGCAATGCCAGGCCGCCGCAAGCAAAGCCAACAGAATACTGGGATGTATAAAAAAGGGGATTCACTCCAGAAATAAAGAGATTATTCTCCCGCTCTACAAGACTCTGGTCCGGCCACATCTGGAGTATGCTGTCCAGTTCTGGGCACCGGTCCTCAGAAAGGATGTGCTGGAACTGGAGAAAGTCCAGAGAAGGGCAACAAAAATAATTAGGGGGTTGGAGGACATCAGCTACGAGGAAAGACTACAAGCACTGAACTTATTCTCTCTGGAGAAGAGACGATTGAGGGGGGATATGATATCAATGTACAAATACTGTACTGGCGACCCTAGCATAAGGAACAAACTATTCAGAGAAAGGAGATACAATAAGACACGTGGCCACTCACTAAAACTAGAGGAAAGGCGGTTTAACCTTAAAGTGCGTAAGGGGTTCTTCACTGTAAGAACGGTAAGGATGTGGAATTCTCTTCCACAAGCAGTCGTATCAGCGGGGAGCATTGATAGTTTCAAAAAACTGTTAGATGGACACCTTAAAGACCACAACATACAGGGGTATACAATGTACGGCTAAAAGCAAACACACACACACATCATAGGTTGAACTGGATGGACTGATGTCTTTTTTCAACCTCACTAACTATGTAACTATGTAACTATGTAATTTGGAACACGGAACACAGATTTTTGAATTTGGAACACGGAATTTGGAATTCGGAACACGGAACACAGAATACGGAATTTGTAATTTGGAACACGGAATTTGGAATTCGGAACACGGAACACAGAATTTGGAACACGGAATATGCAATTTGGAATTCGGAAAACGGAACACAGAATTTGGAATTTGAAACACGGAATTTGGAATTCGGAACACAGAACACGGAATTTGGAATTCGGAAGACGGAACTCAGAATTTGGAATTTGGAACACAGAATTATGAATTCGGAATTCGGAATTCAGAACACGGAACTCAGAACACAGAACACAGAACACAGAATTTGGAATTTGGAATTCGGAACACGGAATTTGGAATTCGGAACACGGAACACAGAACACGGAATTTGGAATTTGGAACACGGAACACAGAATTTGGAATTTGGAAAACGGAATTTGGAATTCGGAACACGGAATTTGGAACACGGAACACAGAACACGGAATTTGGAATTCGGAACATGGAATTTGGAACACGGAACACAGAACACGGAATTCGGAATTTGGAACACGGAATTTGGAATTCGGAACATGGAACACAGAACACGGAATTTGCAATTCGGACATCGGAATTTGGAATTTGGATCACGGAACACAGAATTTGGAATTTGGAACACGGAATTTGAAATTCGGAACACGGAATTTGGAACATGGAACACGGAATTTGGAACACGGAATTTGGAACACGGAGTTTGGAATTCAAAACACGGAATTTGGAACACGGAACACGGAATTTGGAATTCAGGACATGGAATTTGGAATTTGGAACACGGAACATGGATTTTTCAATTTGGAACACAGAACACAGAATTTGGGATTTAGAACACGGAATTTGGGATTTAGAACACGGAAAACACAATATTTGGAATTTGGAACACGGAATTTGGAACACAAAACACGGAAATTTAGAACACGGAACACAGAATTTGGAATGTGGAAAATGGAACACAGAACATGGAATTTGGAACATGGAACACAGAATTTGGAACACAGAATTTGGAATTCAGAACACGGAATTTGGAATTTGCAACATGGAACACGGAATTTGGACTTTGGAACACGGAATTTGGAATTCGGAACACGGAACACAGAACATGGAATTTGGAATTCGGAACACTTAACATGGAACACGGAACATGGAATTTGGAACACGGAACACAGAATTTGGAATTTGGAACACGGAACTTGGAATTGGGAACACGGAAAACAGAACACGGAATTTGGAACACGGAATTTGGAACAGGGAAAACAGAACACGGAATTTGGAATTCGGAATATGGAATTTGGACTTTGGAACACGGAACACGGAATTTGGAATTCGGAACACGGAACACAGAACATGGAATTTGGAATTCGGAACACTTAACATGGAACACGGAATTTGGAATTTGGAACACGGAACACAGAATTTGGAATTTGGAACACGGAACTTGGAATTGGGAACACGGAACACGGAATTTGGAATTCAGAACACGGAATTTGGAACACGGAACACAGAACACGAAATTTAGAATTCGGAACACAGAATTTGGAATTTGGAACACGGAATTTGGAACACAGAATTTGGAATTCAGAACACGGAATTTGG
Organism: Pelophylax lessonae; assembly: GCF_965119305.1. Lineage (NCBI taxonomy): Eukaryota > Metazoa > Chordata > Amphibia > Anura > Ranidae > Pelophylax > Pelophylax lessonae. Next base: position 243,994,362 of record NC_138774.1, on the reverse strand, counting down.
AATTTGGAAAATGGAACACGGAAGTTGGACTTTGGAACACGGAACACGGAATTTGGAATTCGGAACACGGAACACAGAACATGGAATTTGGAAATCGGAACACTTAACATGGAACACGGAACACGGAATTTGGAACACGGAACACAGAATTTGGAATTTGGAAAACGGAACACGGAATTTGGAATTCGGAACACGGAATTTGGAACACGGAACACAGAACACGGAATTTGGAATTCGGAACATGGAATTTGGAACACGGAACACAGAACACAGAACACGGAATTCAGAATTTGGAACACGGAATTTAGAATTCGGAACATGGAACACAGAACACGGAATTTGCAATTCGGACAACGGAATTTGGAATTTGGATCACGGAACACAGAATTTGGAATTTGGAACACGGAATTTGGAATTCGGAACACGGAATTTGGAACACAGAACACGGAATTTGGAACACGGAACATGGAACACGGAATTTGGAACACGGAGTTTGGAATTCAAAACACGGAACATGGAATTTGGAACACGGAAGACGGAATTTGGAATTCAGGACATGGAATTTGGAATTTGGAACACGGAACACGGATTTTTGAATTTGGAACACAGAACACAGAATTTGGGATTTAGAACACGGAATTTGGGATTTAGAACACGGAAAACACAATATTTGGAATTTGGAACACGGAATTTGGAACACAAAACACGGAAATTTAGAACACGGAACACAGAATTTGGAATGTGGAAAATGGAACACAGAACATGGAATTTGGAATTCAGAACACGGAATTTGGAATTTGCAACATGGAATACGGAATTTGGACTTTGGAACACGGAATTTGGAATTCGGAACACGGAACACAGAACATGGAATTTGGAATTCAGAACACTTAACATGGAACATGGAACACGGAATTTGGAATTTGGAACACGGAACACAGAATTTGGAATTTGGAACACAGAAATTGGAATTGGGAACACGGAACACAGAACACGGAATTTGGAACACGGAATTTGGAACACAGAACACGGAATTTGGAATTCAGAACACGGAATTTGGAACACGGAATTTGGAACACAGAATTTGGAACACAGAATTTGGAACACAGAATTTGGAATTCAGAAAACGGAATTTGGAATTTGGAACACGGAAGTTGGACTTTGGAACACGGAACACGGAATTTGGAATTCGGAACACGGAACACAGAACATGGAATTTGGAATTCAGAACACTTAACATGGAACACGGAACACAGAATTTGGAATTTGGAACACGGAACTTGGAATTGGGAACACGGAACACAGATCACGGAATTTGGAATTCGGAACATGGAATTTGGAACACAGAACACGGAATTTGGAATTCGGAACACAGAATTTGGAACACAGAACACGGAATTTGGAATTCGGAACACGTTACTCTGAACATGGAATTTGGAATTCAGAACACGGAACACAGAATTTGGAATTCTGAACACGGAATTCGGAACACGGAATTTGGGACACGGAACACGGAATTTGGAATTCGGAACACGGAACACGGATTTTTGAATTTGGAACACAGAACACGGAATTTGGGATTTAGAACACGGACTTTGGAATTTGGAATTCGGAACACAGAATTTGGAATTCAGATCACGGAACTCAGAACACGGAATTTGGAATTCGGAATTCGGAACATGGAACACAGAATTTGGAACACAGAATTTGAAACACGGAATTTGGAATTCGGAACACAGAATTTGGAATTTGGAACACGTAATTCAGAATTCGGAACACAGAACACGGAATTTGGAATTCGGAACACGGAACTCAGAATTTGGAATTTGGAACACGGAACACAGAACACAGAATTTGGAACACGGAATTTGGAACACGGAACACAAGAACACGGAATTTGGAATTCGGAACACGGAATTTGGAATTCGGAACACGGAACACAAACACTGAATTTGGAATTCGGAACATGGAATTTGGAATTCTGAACACGGAACACGGAATTCGGAACACTGAATTTGGAATTCAGATCACGGAACTCAGAACACAGAATTTGGAATTTGGAACACGTAATTCAGAATTCGGAACACAGAACACGGAATTTGGAATTCGGAACACGGAACTCAGAATTTGGAATTTGGAACACAGAACACAGAATTTGGAACACGGAATTTGGAACACGGAACACAAGAACACGGAATTTGGAATTCGGAACACGGAATTTGGAATTCGGAACACGGAACACAAACACTGAATTTGGAATTCGGAACATGGAATTTGGAATTCTGAACACGGAACACGGAATTCGGAACACTGAATTTGGAATTCAGATCACGGAACTCAGAACACAGAACATGGAATTTGGAATTCGGGAAAACGGAATTTGGAATTCGGAACATGGAACACAGAACACGGTGCAATTCGGAACACAGAATTTGGAACACGGAATTTGGAACACGGAATTAGGAATTCGGAACACGGAATTTGGAATTCAGAACACGGAACTCAGAACACAGAACACGGAATTTGGAATTCGGAACACGGAATTTGGAATTCAGATCACGGAACTCAGAACACAGAATTTGGAATTCGGAATTCGGAACACGGAATTTGAAATTCGGAACATGGAACAAAGAACACGGAATTTGCAATTCGGACAACAGAATTTGGAATTTGGATCACGGAACACAGAATTTGGAATTTGGAACACGGAATATGGAACACAGAACACGGAATTTGGAATACTGAACATGGAACACGGAATTTGGAACACGGAATTTGGAACACGGAATTTGGAACACGGAATTTGGAACACGGAATTTGGAATTCAGGACATGGAATTTGGAACATGGAACACGGAATTTGGAATTCGGAACACTGAACACGGATTTTTGAATTTGGAACACGGAACACAGAACACGGAATTTGGGATATAGAACACGGAATTTGGGATTTAGAACACGGAAAACACAATATTTGGAATTTGGAACACGGAATTTAGAACACGGAACACAGAATTTGGAATGTGGAACATGGAACACAGAACATGGAATTTGGAAAATGGAAAACAGAACGTCTCAGAGCGGGTGGAGAGCAAAATTGCATGTTGGGGGGTTGGGGGGTGGGGTGCAACCCATTGGGGGCCCAATAAAAATGCTTGCCCGGGGTCCATTCAATGTTAAAGATGGGCCTGGGGCCACCCCTTAAGTGGAAGAGTCAGTGGATGGGTGTCATTTAAGGGGATGCTAGAAAGTGTCCTTAAGATAAAGTAGTTGCATCAAGTCTGCTGCTAAAGAGAGCAGGAGGACTTAATTCATCCATACAAGTGGCAGTATGGTTAAAGCAGCATGTCTGCTTCCACAAGTAATTTGGTGAGGCCAAGTGATTCCGGAGTGAGCCGGAATGCAGAGACTATCCCACATGCTGGCAGAGAACCTGCAGAGCGGACTGAGATGTGGATTCCAACCCTGTTGAACTCCAGGAGTCTGATTAATGCCCACGGTAAGTCTGGCATTGTGCAGTGGAGGGGACACAGAGCATCTTGGACTGGTATGTGGCCGATGCTTGCATGTATCTGTGGGGTGACATGTTGCTGAAGCTGGAGCAGAGCGATTGCCAGCCCACAAGACTGTATGTGAACTGAGAGGCAGTGTTAATGTTGGCAGCAAATTTCAATTTAGTTTTAGTCTTAGTCTTAGGACTAAAATGGCATTTTAGTTTTAGTCTTCTGCAAGTTTTCGTTTTAGTCGTATTTAGTCGACTAAAACTCCAGTACATTTTAGTCGACTAAAACATCTTACATTTTAGTCGACTAAAATGTCCCTCATTTTAGTAATCTAAATGGTCATGGTCAGAGAGGAATGAAAGATGAAGTCCAAATAGGAAAGACCGCTCCAGGTGGGCTGGGTATCGGGTGCTGGTCGGATCCGTCAATCCAAGATCAAATGAGGCAAAAAGAGATGACCGCACTCCGATGTAAATCAAAAATTGGAGTAAATTTATTCCACATCAAACAATAGGCAACTGGAACAACACACTGTGAATGCAGGACACAAAGGCAGACGCGTTTCACGACTTAGAGATGTCGCTTACTCATTGCCAAGTCCTTGGCAATGAGTAAGCGACATCTCTAAGTCGTGAAACGCGTCTGCCTTTGTGTCCTGCATTCACAGTGTGTTGTTCCAGTTGCCTATTGTTTGATGTGGAATAAATTTACTCCAATTTTTGATTTACATCGGAGTGCGGTCATCTCTTTTTGCCTCAACAGGTCAGAGAGGAGGCCTGTAATGCTGCTGCCTGCAGTCAGTGCAGTGATTGCACACAGTGCTGCTCAGAGTGCTGGATGGGGGTCTCAGGTTTAAGGGTGGTCTCTGGTCTGACTCTGAACTGAAGTTGTTGAACAGGATGGGCCGGGCGGGCCTCAGCGGCTTATATGCACGCACACAGTCCTGGATGGATGGCGGAATCGGATGCCAGTGGTGACTGGTGAGTGGCCTGAGGGGACTCAGGGAGGCAGTAATAGCTGGCCTGGCTGTTAACTCACAGTGGGTGCTCTGCTCTGGATGTGGTGGTGGCCGGGTGCCAGTGCCGTGTGCTGAGTCAGGCCTGGCGCGTCTGGCTGTAGTGCTGCAGCTGCAGTGCTCTGGTGAGGTCAGGTGACTGGTCTCGAGTCGACTCTCTTGTAGTAGTCCACTCCTCACGTCGGACGTCACGGGGCACGCCACGCCAGACGCCACGCCAGACGCCACACAGGTGGAGCTCCGTGAAAACCGGAAGATGGGTAAACGTCCCTGCCTCACATTCTCGTTTAGTTTTAGTTTGTTAACGATTTGATTTTTGTCATAGTTGTCGTCATGTGCTATGCTTTGTGTCTCATTTTCGTCAGTTGAAAAATGCCGGTGACCAAATCGTTGACGAAAACGTTTTCGTTGACAAAATTAACACTGTTGTAAACTCCATTGGCTGTAATGTCATTGCACATATTTCCTGAATATATTACCAACATTAAATATTAGGGAAAAATATAAGAAAAGCCTTTTTCTTAATTATTTAGTTTTTAGCAGCTTAGTAGATGCTCCTTACTTATGTGTATGCAGTGGTGCAATACATAAACTTTAACCACCTCAATACTGGGCACTTAAACCCCCTTCCTTCCCAGACCAATTTTCAGCTTTTAGCGCTGTTGCATTTTGAATGACAATTGCGCGGTCATGCAACACTGTACCTAAACCAAATTTATGTCATTTTTTCCCCACAAATAGAGCTTTCTTTTGGTGGTATTTGATCACCACCAGATTTTTTCTTTTTTGGTGCACAAATAAAAAAAGACCGAAAAGTTTAAAAAAAAAAAAAGTTTTTTTGTTTAGGTTATAAAATTTTGTAAATAGATACGTTTTTTCCTGCACTGATGAGCACTGATGATGCCGCACTGACAGGCACTGATGAGGAGACACTGATGGGGTGGCACTGATGGGGTGGCACTGATGGGGTGGCACTGATATGCAGCACTGATGGGCACTGATAGGTAGCACTGATATGCAGCACTGATGGGCACTGATATGTGGCACTGATAGATAGCACTGATATGCAGCATTGGTGGGCACTGATAGGCAGCGCTGATGGGCACTGATAGGCAGCACTGATGGGGACTGATCGGCGACACTGATGGGCACTGATGGGCACTGATCGGCGGCACTGATGGGCACTGATAGGTGGCACTGATGGGCGGCACTGATCGGCACTGATGGGGGGCACTGATGGGCACTGATAGGCAGCACTGGTGGGCAATAATGGGCACTGGTGGGAGGCACTGATAGATGGCATTAACGGGCACTGGTGGGCAGCACTGATAGATGGCATTGGTGGGCAGCACTGATAGGGGGCACCACTGGCAGGCTCTCTGAGCCCTGTTTGCCATCTCTGGTGGCCATGGTGGGCATCCCTGGTGGTCATGGGTGGGCATCCCTGGTGGCTCTAGTGGCACCCCCTCCCCCCAGGGCTGCACTGGTAATCAATCATCTTAATACCAGCACAGACCCCCCCCTGTGATCAGTGAGTAATTAGAAATACTCACTGATCATACCGGCTGCAGAATCGATCCTCTCCTCTTCTCCTCACTGACAGGATCTGTCAGGAGGAGAAGAGATTGAAGCCGTTACAACGGCTGTATTGACATTACATGACGGCTGTGAATCTGGTCATGTGATCAGGAGGGCCAATCACAGGGCCCTCCTGCCGAGTCTTGTTGCTCTGTGTCCTAGGGCGGCGCAATCTCTCTCCTTCTGAAGGACGTTCCGGAACGTCCGATCAGAAGGACGAGACTCCCACCCGGCCGTATATGTACAATGGCCCGGGTGGGAGGTGGTTAATGTGCTATTATTACATGCTCTGGATGGAATTGTGTTGCCGATATTGAAATGGCCAGCAGAGGAGTGTTAATTTTGATTAAAACTACATAAAAAATTGACATAGTTATAGTATTATGACTAAAATGCCATTTTAGTTTTAGTCGTATTTTAGTCATCTGAATTGTTTTCGTTTTATTCGTATTTTAGTCGACTAATATTGTGTTAATTTAGTCAACGAAAACGTTTTAGTCGGTTTTAGACGACGAAATTAACACTGCTGGGAGGTAGGAACCACCTCTGAACTATTAATGCCAGTAGTGGCTATTCCCTTTGGGAGAGGACGGGGAGTGCCGAGAACACCGTTGGGGATGTGACCAGTGGTGACCAGTGGTGAAGACTCACACAACTATCTGCCAAACCAGGGAAACCTATATTTCAGGGGTGCAATGCACTCAAGTCGTGAAGGCCGAGCAGTGGTCACAGGGTGCATTGGTTGCAGTCACTCACTAACAAAAAGTCCAGCTCTTAAAGAGGCAGAGGGGCGTCAATGGTTTCAGAAGTCAAAGTCCTCCACTTCATCCAATAAAGAGGAGGCCGGGATCATTGATGTGGGGTCATCCAGCTTTGAGTACCAATACGGATCCCTGGAAGAGGTTATTAATAAATGGGGATCAAATGTGGAGACTGAGTGGAACTGGGGAGCTGAACGAAGAGGAAGTCCTACAAGTTCCAGTTCACTTAAACAGAAGCAGCGGTTGTTTGCATGAGGTGTGCGAGGAATCTCGGGTTCTGTGAGGCCTATGCAACAAGGATCACAGACCTGTCCTGACCTCCGCACCTATGCTCAGGCCCGAGCACAGAACAATGCTTATTCTGTACTGATTTCTAAAATTGAGACCCTGTATGCCCCGCCTAGGAGAGGAAGAAGGCAGAAACTTCCCATTCTCTCTTGTTTTAATAGACTCATACAGAGGAAGGTGGCAATGGAATAGGGATAGGATTATCCATATGCTTCACAGGAGGTAATGGAGGAAATTGAGAGTAAGAGGGAGGTTTGGCGTGAAGAAGCTGCCTGGGAATTTCTATATGTCCTCAAGACGTATTGGAATCCATCCAGGCCTCAGCTGTGGAAAACCTTCCTATCCATCAAGGAAAATTGGAATCTGGATCGATTGATATACATTGATCAGGTAGAAGTCACCCAGCCAGATAACAAAAACCAAGCTTGGGCCATCCCTATTTTGAGTCCTGAAGGAAAGATGATTTGTATACCTCATCCTGACCACCACTACTGAGGTATGCCGAGTTCATGATCCAATGAGAGGAATTTTATGTTACAAAGGGAGCTGTTGAGCCCAAAGAATGACCATTATTGAAATGTTTCTGTGGGGGCTAAAAGCCCCCAAAAAGGACACTTTTTGAAGATACTTCATTGAAAGACACTTTGCGAAGAAACTTCATTTAAGGACACTTTGCAAAGATTCCCTTGGGCCAATGGGCCAGTGCTATCTTGAAGAAAATTTGTTGCTACCTAGTATGGAAAGTGGCCCATTGTCTCTTCAAAGAGAGAGGGGTTTCAGAGAGAGAAGACCCCTTGAAGAGTTCTTACAGACATTCACAAGTAAGCAGGCTATTGCTAAGGCTCCATCAATGACAGCGTGCCGCCAGGAGATCTATTGCCTCAGTGTTGCAGAGGGAGGGACACTGTGAACACCAGTCAAAAGGACTCTGCACTTCTTCATCCTAGCTTTGGAATTCCGAACACGGAATTCGGAAAGAACGGAATTTGGAATTCGGAACACAGAATTTGGAATTCGGAACACGAAACATGGCATTCGGATCACGGAACAAGGAATTTGGAATTCGGAACAGCGAACACGGAATTTGGAATACGGAACACAGAACACGGAATTTGGAATACGGAACACAGAACACGGAATTTGGAATACGGAACACGGAATTTGGAATTCGGAACACGGAATTTGGAATACAGAACATGGAACACAGAACACGGAATTTGGAATACGGAACATGGAACACAGAACACGGAATTTGGAATTCGAATCACGGAACACAGAATTTGGAATTCGGAACATGGAACACAGAATTTGGAACACAGAACACAGAATTTGGAACACAGAATTTGGAATTCGGAACACGGAACGCAGAACACGGAATTTGGAATTTGGAACACGGAATTTGGAATTCGGAAGACGGAACACAGAATTTGGAACACACAATACGCAATTTGGAATTCGGAAGACGTAACACGGAATTTGGAATTTGGAATTTGGAACACGGAATTTGGAATTTGGAACACGGAGCTTGGAATTCGGAACATGGAACACAGAACACGGAATTTGGAATTCGAAACACGGAACACAAACACTGAATTTGGAATTCTGAACACGGAATTTGGAATTCTGAACACGGAACACAGAACACGGAATTCGGAATTTGGAACACGGAATTTGGAATTCGGAGTCCATAAAGTCCATAGGTATAAAGTGCATAGAGCAATGAAAGTGCAAACATGAAGGATCACAGGTGCGACTTATGGGGACCACCCTTGCTTGCCACCACCACACAGTGCTGGGAGAAGTATCTGGAATTCAGACTCACTATAAATTTACCAGGAAATCTTCCAGAGGAGTCTTTGCAGCACAAATCAGAGATCTGGAGGAAACCTGATTTTACTATATGCTGTTGTTGGCTAGTCCACTTAAGGGGTGGCCCCAGGCCCATCTTTAACATTGAATGGACCCTGGGCAAGCATTTTTATTGGGCCCCCAATGGGTTGCACCCCACCCCCCAACATGATTATGTTCCATGTTCCAAATTTTGTGTTCCAAATTCCGTGTTCCAAATTTCAAATATTGTGTTTCCGTGTTTCAAATTCCAAATTCCGTGTTCAAAACCCCAAATTCCGTGTTCTGTGTTCCATGTTCCAAATTCAAAAATCTGTGTTCCGAATTCCAAATTCTGTGTTCCGTGTCCCAAATTCCGTGTTCCGAATTCCAAATTCAATGTTCAGAATTCCAAATTCTGTGTTCCATGTTCCGCATTCCAAATTCCGTGTTCCGAACTCCCTTTTTCTGTGTTCCGTGTTCCGAATTCCAAATTCCGTGTTCCATGTTCAGTGTGAAGCCTGTGCGAGCCGCAGATGCACCCAGCCATTAGCTTTCTAGAACCTTCCTTCATAAGGTGGACATGGGAGAAACATTGTCTTCTTTCTCTGTCGGAAACTGAACTGAACTCAGGAACTCTACTGCCTATTGTAGACTTGTACTCATTTCTTCTGTTCCTGTTTTCCCTGTTCCTGTTAATAATAATGTTCTATACTGCACTCCCCTGCACAAATTATATCCCCTATGTAATGTTATGTTGACCTCTACTGTTTAGTAAAGTAGAAATTGCATATCACCACTGGTCTGATCTTTTAGCTTATACCATTAAAACAACAGCAACAATTCTACACTGAGATACAAGTGACGTTTTAGGTGAAATACTCCCCAAGAGATCAAGGCACTGAGTTCACTAGGTGAATTTAATGTACCAGACCCTACAGAATCAGTCCCCACAGAACATGTGCAAACAAACAGCTATTTCTTCAAAGCAGAAACCGATTGGAATCTGCTACAGAGTTTGTTAAAATCTCTGCAATGTACATTGATCACCCAAAGGGGACTGTATTTTCTGAACAAAAGTGTAATTACTCATTAATTGTCCAGTATACAGTATATTCATATTACTTCTCAAAGTCTCCTCAAAAATTTTACATCTCATGTGTTTATGCCCAAAGTTACCTATCATATATATGAATAGTTTGCATTCCAACTGTATTTTCATATTGTCTTGTAGCGCTAACCCCCCAGGTACCAGCTTCAGAGCACAACGACATCCAGCCAATATCACTAAAGCGGAGTTCCACCCCACCAAAAACGTAAAAGTCAGCAGCTACAAATACTGTAGCTGCTGGCTTTTAATATGAGGACATTTACCTGCCCAGGGACCCCCGCGATCTCGGCCCCCCAGCCGATTTTTGGGTTGGCTCTCAGGTGCTGCTGCTGCCATTCGCAGTAAGGGAAACTGACAGTGAATCCTTTCGGGTTCACAGCCGGCTCCCTACTGTGCATACGCAAAGCGCCCTGCACTTTCTAACTATTGCAGCGGTGAAGAAAGGAGGAGGGGGGCTGAACATCTGAGGGAGTTCACTGCGATGGAGTCTCATGGAAGTTGGGATGGGTTAGGGTTTTCCCTTGAAGATCAAGGTCAGGCCATTCCCCCTCCCTCCTGAAAGGCGCCAAATGTGGCACCGGAGGGGGGGGGAGGAAGCAGATGAGTGGAGCTTCCACTTTTGGGTGGAACTCCACTTTAAGAATTTAAAAAGCGTAAAGAAAAAGTCCTGGAAGTGATGGTTCGGCTCCCACAGAGCCCTGTTCTCAACATCATCAAATCTGTCCAGGACAGATCTGTCCTAACACCAACCTCGGCAAACATTGATCTTGTTATTTTTTCTTTCTTTTTTTTTTTTTTACACTCTTTTTTTTTTTTCAGCCTCATCTCCTGCAAGAAGAGGAATATACAACTTATCTTCCTCTCCATTCAGAAGAGAAAGGGGATTCTAACAGTGCATTAACAGAGGCTATCACAGCGATCAGGTTACCTGGAACCGGGAGTCCCGGGCCCCGATCTTTAGTACGAGACCTGGGGCTTTCAGAGAGAGCCTAGTCTTTGTGCTGGAAGCACATTGTATGGCTTGCTCCCAGCACAAAGAGAGATATGCATGTATGCGGCCCCGCGAAAAAAGACCCACTTCAGTACGTACGTATGTACGGTTGGCGGGATAAATAATATCTTAGCTCCAAGAACTCCAGGAAAGATGTCATCAGATATAATTTTAACATTTTGAAAAACATGGATTTGTCATCTTGAATATTTTCTGTTCAGTCTCGGACCTCAGTTCACAAAAATTATGCTATAGGTTTCTATAGAAGAAGAGCACAGGGAAGGGCAACTAAACTAATAGGGCATGGAGGGCTTTAACTGTGAGAAAAGGGTAACTTTACCTTTTTTTTCTTTTTTATATAAATTTTATTGATTTTCACACTATACAAATTAGATATTGTTCATAAAACCAAAAAGAACTCTTACAATTATTATTTTCTTCCCTTCCCCTTGATCCCATCTCTGTCTCACCTCGCCTCCCTTCCTGTCCTATTCTACCACCTGTTCACATTTTAAACACCCATTGATTCCGGTTTTTGACAGTATGGACAAACTGCTGTTCTGCCAGGGTGAGGGTCACTGAAGAGGAAGTCAGAGACAGCACTGGAGCATGTAAAGGGCAAGTACAACTTGGTAATATAGCTCACTAGTACCGAAGAGCTTGGGCACATTCAGATCCTAGCCCAAACCCACCTGAAAGATCCCAACAAGAAGATGTCAGCTATACTGTGTCAATTCTAAAAAGCCAAGGCTTTCCCTGCCTCGCATCCACATCTATACTTGTCTCTTGTGGAATACCTCAGCCACTTATGATTGGCAAACTACAGATGACAGCTTCCTGGTGGGATCTCCCATTTGGGTTCATACTAGGATCTGTACACACCTGAGCTCATCCCTAGTAACTGGGTATTGAAGGCAGGATCAAACCCCAGAGCATGCACTCTTTACCTGAAAAAAGACAATTATGGCAACTTCTATATTTTTATAGGTTTGTAATGGTGGTAACCTGTCAGAACAGAAATATGGGTGCTACCATTTGTAAATTGTTTGATAAGGTGCAGTCTGTGGTCTTTATCTTTGTTTTATTTACATTGCAAGCAACTGACCCAATATACACATGTGCACATCCATTGTTTTAACCCTTGATATGCACATTCGTGTTTCAGGTCAGTGACCCACAAAATAGTGGTATGTTGAACAACACTGGCACTTCTGTATTAAAAGAGAAGTATGGCCAAAGATTTTTTTCTCTCAGGCTCTGTTCACACATATGCAAATTGGATGCAGGTTTCCCCGCATCCAATTCGCATGACAGGAGAGTGTGACCGGCTTTCAATGGAGCCAGTTCACACAGCTCTGGGGTGGCTGTGGTCCGCAATAAAAAAGTGTCCTCTGCGTCTTTGGTTTCCGATTCAGGTGCAAATTCAGGCAAAAAAATGCAGACCTGATTTGCACCTGAATCAGTGAACAGAAACGCAGCGGACCCCATGCTGTAAGCCGTGGTTCGCAGCGTATGTGAACGGAACATCATTGGTCACAGGAGTACATTTACTTAGGCAGAATAAGTGCTCAATTAGCTGACGGGGCAAAGCTGCTCCAGGCTATGGAAGGATCCCAACAATTTTGTCGGGATTCACCCCCCTACCTGACTGATTGCTGGCCCCGTCTTTCAGCACTCAACTGGGAGCCAGAGAAAGCTGCACCCAACCTCTTCCCGACCCAGACGGGTTTCAACTAAATATAGTCTTCTTCTGGGGACAATAAGGTGGAAACAGTCCTGGATCAAAAAGAGAACAGAAGAGCAAATATATAGTTCCATGAAGTTTGAAATGGGTTAGAATGTTCGTACATTAGTCATTCTAGTCATTTTATCGACTTTCACTAACATGATTGGCCTAATATAAGACCAAGGACAATGGGTATAGTGCGTCTCAAGGGTCTTAGTGTGGAGGTCGACTCAAGGACTCACAGAGGATCAAAGGTAATCAGAAGGAGGCAATCACATCAAAATCCACCACATTTATATTTAAAGTAAGGAAGTATGTGTCACTGGTATGTCATATAATCAAATAAGTAATCAAACTCTTTTAAGTGAGACATGCCCAGTAGATGGTAGGTATACATATGCTGGAAAAAAAAAACAATAGTATATAGTGTAAATATAAATTTTTAGAAATAAAGAGTAGTAATTAAGCTGGCTTAAAGAGGAAGTAAACTCCCCTTGTTTGTTTGTACCTATAGGTAAGCCTAAAATAGGGCTTACCTATAGGTACTGTATATATCTCCTAAACTTACTTAGATATTTACTGTACACTGAGCTGATTTAGTCATCGGTGCATGCGCTCTAAAGGACGGCGGCCCGTGCCGTTTCTTCAGGGCCTGTGCCTTAACCGTCGGTGCGGGAATGACGTCATCATGGCTCCAGCCAATCACAGCGTCAGAGCCTGCGAATCTGGAAGAAACACCGGGGAAGATATCACTCGAGTCAGCGGCGTGTGGGCGCTGCTGCAGGGCTTAGTTTCAAGCTATTTCCTAATGAGCTAGTATGCGATGCATACTAGTTCATTATGCCTTTGTGTTTGTCAGCGTCACCTGTGGGACCAAGTGGCGGGGAGCGCATTGCAGAAGTTGTGAACCCAACATGTGACCGCTGAGGGTCAATGGCTCAAAGAAGAAGCTACACAGGGTCACAGACACGGTCCTGGACAGGAAGCTAGAGCATAAGATTCCCCAGGGAATGGAGTCTAAGAGCCAGCAGGTTTTAACCAGAGCCTCTGATGGTGAGGATGGACTTGGCTGCCACTGACTCCAGGTCGCAGCCCCCAGGGTCTCCCAGTTCACACTCAGGGCTGGCTCTGGTGGATGGAGAGGAAGCAGCAGTCCAGGGCAACAAGGGATAGTTGGGGGGGAACAAGCCAAAGATCAGGGCAACAAGCAGACAGGGATGTTCAGAAGGACGAGCTGAAGGTCGAGGTAGCAAGCAGACAGGGATGGTCAAGTGAACAAGCCAAGGGCGGTATATGGAGATCAGATGTAGAACACAAGGCAAGAAACACTCAGGGCAGCCTTCACACAATTGTTGCTTGGGCAAAGCTGGCTTGCAGTGCGTGGGTTAATATAATGTTTCCTGTTAGAGGCTGGGGTGGAGCCACGCTGAGAGAAGATTACTTAAACACACAGGTGTGAGAGCATGGTCCTTAAAGCGGATTCACAGACCAGAGAGGTAAGCAGACAGTCAGGGCATGAAACATTACTGCAGATTCATGACAGTACCCCCCCCCCCCTCACTTGGACCCAGGCTTGGAGGGGAACCTCAAATGAAACCTCCTCAAAAGACATCAGATGCAGGGATCCAAGACCTCTCCTCAGGACCAAACACTTTCCAATGCATGAGGTACTGAAGAATGCTTTTATAGAGCCAGAAATCCAGAATTTGACTAACCTCGTATTCCTGATTATCCTTAGAGACCAGAACCGAGGTAGGGAGAGGACGAGAGAACTTATTGAGGACTAAAAGCTTCAGAAGAGAAACATCAAAGGAGTTTGATATCTTAAGGCTTTTAGGGATCTGAAGTTTAAAACAAACCGAATTTAACTTAGAAATGATGGTGTACGGGCCTAAGAATCTTGGGGTAAATTTCAGAGATGGAACCCAGAGCTTGATGTTCCTGGTGGAAAGCCAGACTTTTGAATATGCAGGCAATTGTCTGGAGGGAATCATGAACGTCACCCCAAATAGAATTGAATGGTTCTTGAACCATAGCCAAAGCTGGAATGTCTGGAGAACAGGTCATAGGAAGAGGGAGCTGAGGGTGTCTTCCATAAACTGTGACAAAATGTGTCTTCTGAGAACTGATGTTACCATGATTATTATGGGAGAATTCTGCCCATGGGAGTACGAAGGACAAATCATCATGATGAGCAGAGACTAAAGCACAGAGAAAGACATCTAACTCCTGATTAACCCTCTCAGTCTGTCCATTGGATTGAGGGAGGTAAGAAGAGGAAAAATCCAAGATAATATTGAGGGATTTGGAAAAGGCTCTCCAAAAGAGAGGAGAAGCGTTTTAACCTCAGGCAACGTGGGGGGTTCTTTACTGTTAGGGCTACAAGATTGTGGAATTCTCTACCACATGAGGTGGTTTCTGCGGGTTGTATGGTGGCTTTCAAAAGACTCTTAGACGTACATCTCAAGGATCAGAACATTCAGGGGTATGCAAGATGATTACAGCCACACACATCTACACAGGTTGAACTGGATGGACTTTTGTCTTTATTCAACCTCACCAACTATGTAAAAGCGAGATATGAATTGTACAACCCTGTCAAAAACAATCTGGGAAGGAACCCCGTGGAGGCAGAAGATTTCTCAAACAAAAATGGGAACCAGAGCAGGAGCAGAAGGGAGACCATGAAGAGGAACAAAATGAGCTATCTTGAGAACTGATCAATTACCACCCAATGACAGTATTTTTCAAAAACAGTGGAAGATCAGTGATTAAGTCCATGGCAATGTGAGACCAGGGCTCCTAAGGAATGGACAAGGGCATGAGAAGACCAGCAGGAGCTTGAGTGGAACATTTAGACTGGGCACAGACATGACAAGCCTTAACGTAGTCTTTGACATCCGAACGAAGAGTAGGCCACCAGTAGTGGCGACTGATGAGAAGGAAGGATCGGAGGAGTCCAGCATGACCTGCCACCTTGGAATCATGTCCCCAACGAAGAATCTTAGCTCTTAGCTCAGTGGGGACGAAGGTCTTGTCAGGAGGAATTTTTGACTCCAGAGTGGTAGAGTGGGCAAGAATGTATGAGATAGGAATGATTGGCTCAGGTTCAGAAGTGGGCTCCTCATCCAGAGTGTCAAATGACCTAGAGAGTGCATCAGCCCGACTGTTGCAGGAACCAGGTTTTTACATAATAGTGAAATTAAAACCTGGCCTGTCTGGAATTCAGACGTTTGGCATTCTGTAAGTACTGCAGATTTTTATGATCAGTGAAAATTGTTATGGAGTCAGAGGAACCCCCCAAGAGATGAAGCCACTCATCTAACACCAAATTGATTGCAAGAAATTCCCAATTGCCAATAGCATAATGTTTCTCTGCCTGTGAAAATTTTTTGGAGAAAAATGCACATGGTTGATGTTTTTCCAACCCCTGTAGAAGAAGCATCCACTTCAATAAAGAATGGCTCCCCAGGACTAGGTCTCCTCAAGAGAGGTCCAGAAACAAAGGCCTGTTTTAACTCATGGAATGCAGAGAGAGCTTCTGGAGGCCACTCCTTGGCATTCGCACCCTTCTTGGTCAAGGCGATAATTGGCACAGCAGTGGAAGAGAAATTCATAATAAACTGCCTGTAATAATTTGTGAACCCAATAAAGCGTTGTGTCGCTTTGAGACTGGCAGGGAGAGGCCAGTTAGTAATGGTCGAGACCTTTGCAGGGTCCATACGAAGACCCAAACTAGAGACAAAACAGCCTAAAAACAGGACCTCAGGACATTCAAAAAAACACTTTTCCAACTTGGTATACACATTATTCTCTCTAGGGCACTGGAGTACAATACAGACATGGTTTCTGTGAACAACCAGGTTTTCAGAAAAGGTGAGAATGTCTTTCAGATAGATGACAACAAATTATTATAGCAGATCTCTGAAGATTTTGTTGACAAAGTTTTGGAATCCAGCTGGGGCATTACACAGACCAAAGGGCATAGCCAAGTATTCCTAATGTCCATCTACAGTGTTAAATGCCGTTTTCCATTCATCGCCTTTCCGTACCCGGATCAGATTGTATGCATCCCTGAGATCCAACTTAGTAAAAATGGAGGCACTTTTCAATCTGTCAAACAGTTCAGATAATACATAAGGGTAGAGGGTATTGAGTTTTGATTGTCACCACGTTCAAGCCTTGATAGTCAATGCAGGGCCTTAAAGTACCATCTTTCTTCGCAACACAAAAGAACCCTACTCCTGCAGGTGAAGAGGGTTTCCAGATGAATCCTTTTTCTAGATTTTCAGCAACATACTCCGACATGGCCTGGGTCTCTGGGATGGACAGGGAGTAGGTACGACTCCTGGGCAGAGTTTCTCCGGGAACAAGGTAAATAGAACAGTCAAAGGACATGTGAGGAGGAAACACCTCAGCTGAATTTTTGCAGAACACATCCCGGAAATTGCTTTATGCAGCGGGAAGAGCAGGAGATATTGATGTGGTGGCAACAGGAAGTCTCTCCTTTGGGGCAACCTTGAGTAGGCAGGATAAGAAACAATAGAGACCCCAAGCCAATATCTGCCCAGAAATCCAGTCAACTTGTGGAGAATGGGGTTGTAACCTAGGAAGGCCCAATACGATAGGGGTTGAGGCCTTAGGTAGGATAAGGAAGGATATCCACTCCTGACATCTTAACAGGGAGGGTTTGGAAGTGGATAGGGCCCCCTGGAAGAACAGTACCATCACTCGTCCAGACCACCAGGGAAAGTTTCATGGAAGATGCAGTTCCCCAGTCCATAAAATTGCCAGTGGCTCCGGAATCCAGATATGCCAAGACTGAATGAGAGGAAGCGCCAACATGGAGTCACACCGAAAGAAGGCGTCAAGAAGGTGAAGGTGATATTTCTGGGGCCAATACTCCATCTTCCAGATGTATTAGACCTAAGCGTTTCCTGGGTGACGTGAGCAGGTGTCACGAAAATTACCTTTGCCCCCACAATAGAGACACAGGCCCAGACTTCTGCACCTAGCACGTTCCTCGGAAGATAGCCTGGTCTGGCCCAGCTACATAGGTTCCTAAGCTGGCAGGGGATGCTCCACGGGTGAAAGAGAGGGGAGCTCAGGCTGACTAAGGGCCAAGAAATGCTGGCGTCTTTTTTTTTTTTTTTTTCTAGGGTCCTCTCCTGAAAGCGAATATCGATCTAGTTACACAAGGAGATGACATTGTCCAGATTAGCGGGGACGGTTCTTCCCCCTAATTCATCCTTCACTCTGTCAGAGATGCCATGTAAAAAAGTTGCAAATAAGGCCTCATTATTCCAGCTCACCTCAGCAGTTAGTATACAAAAATGAAGAGCATCATGTCCCACTGAAGAAGACTCTTGGGGGACATGTAAAAGGGCGGTGGCCGCTGAAGAGACATGACCTGGTTCCTCGAAGATATTCTGAAAGAGTTTCAAGAAGTCAGACAGGCTAGCAACCACTGGATCATTCTTGTCCCACAGGGGGCAGCCCAGAATAAAGCCTCCCTGGACAGGAGGGAAATAATATAGGCTACCTTTGCCTGATCAGATGGAAAGTTTTGGGGCTGGAGTTCAAAATGAATGGTGCATTGGCTAAAGAACCCCCTGCAGGCCTTCGAGTCCCCAGAGTAAACGGACAGAGCTGGTAAATGCAATGAATTTGTGGCTGCGACTGTGACCGGAATAGGTGCAGCAGCAGATTGCGATTGAGGTTGTTAAACCAGGGGGTCCTAAGGAGGCTTGAATCTATTCAAAGCGGGAGGCCAAATCCTGAAGGAATCACATCACATGGGTCTGTTTAGATTCCTGGGTCTTGAGTCTTCAGACTATGCCCTGCAGCTGATCATTGGCGGGTAGAGGCACATCAGCCATGTTCATGGCCCAAGCAAACTGTTAGCGTAACCTGCGAGACCGAGTGACAGGGAGCGCACCGCAGAGGTTGTGAGCCCAACTACTGACTGCTGAGGGTCAATGGCTATGAGAAGAAGCTACACAGGGTCGCAGCCACAGTCCTGGGCAGGGAGCTAACGCATAAGATTCCCCAGGGTGCGGTGTCTAAGAGCCAGCAGGTGTTAACCAGAGCCCCTGATGGTGAAGATGGACTTGGCCACAGCTGACTCCAGGTCGCGGCCCCCTGGGTCTCCGAGCTCATGCTCACGGCTGGCTCTTGTGGGTGGAGAGGAAGCAGCAGTCCAGGGCAACAAGGGATAGTCGGAGGGGAACAAGGCAAAGGTCAGGGCAATAAGCAGACAGAGATGGTCAGAAAGACGAGCCAAAGGTAGGGGCAACAAGCAGACAGGGATGTTCAGGTGAACAAGCCAAAGTTGGTATATGGAGATCAGAAGTAGAGCACACTGCAATAAACACTCAGGGGAGCCTTCACACAATTGTTGCTTGGGCAAAGATGGCTTGCAGTGCACGGGTTAAAATAGTGTTTTCTGTTAGAGGCTGGGGTGGAGCCATGCTGAGAGAAGATTACTTCAGAAGATTACTCACAGGTGTGAGAGCACGGCCCTTAAAGCTGATACACAGACCAGGGAGGTAATAATGAAAAAAGTTTGGTGCGCTACAAAAATGATGTGCAAATATATCAACATAAATATATGCAAATAATATACATAATACAAAGGTGCAAAAATCTATTATGGTGACATTTATAATCAGTTGCCCACAATCAGGTGCACAGTGAAAAAAATAAAATTCCGGAATTCCAATCAAATTGTCCACAATCAAGTGTATGGTGACAAAAAATTCCTAAATTCCAATTCAAATTTCTAACGGGTGAGTGTCCAAGAAGTGTGAACTGGTGACAATAATGATGAAGTGATATTGGCAAGGGATGTGACAATTCCCACCACCTTTCCAGATTTATCACAGTATTGCTGCGTTACTACCATTAACATATAAAATCAACAAGTGACGAAAAGCAGCCAACACAAATCCTGAATAAAATTGGATCAATAAAACAGTAATAAAAATGTGGCGCTAATCTGGAACACTGCTCTCATAGAATGTCCATATATCGCAGAGGGAAACCACAGTCCATAAGTGTTCAATATAAACAAAGGTGAAAAGTCCGTAAGCCCAGAGAACCACCACCAAAGATCCGCTCACACTGTCTCTTACCAGAAATATATGACCCTCACTACAAAGGTCATATACAGCATTCAGATCAAGATAAGATAGGGTCCTCCTCTCCTCCCAAAGGAATGGCATACGATCACCTCTCCACCAAATGTAGGCTCAAAAGATATAAAACAGAGCACTCCACATAGTGTAAAACTGTTTGGTAGGTTTATTTAGCGCAAAAAGTAAAGTTTAAACTTACAAAATAGCAGAACAAATGGAGCGTAGTGTGTTTCCTCTCATAGTGATAAGTTACCGGCGTTGAATTTTATGTTGGTTAAAAAGAGACAAAAATTTAAGAAATTAGATGATGATATTAATGTCATCCAAAAAAAAATTAAATGCGTTTAAAAGGTAAGGATGAATGTAAACATAAATCTGAACTCCTAAAGAAACAGCTAGAAAAGGAGGATTTAGAGCAAAAAAAAAAAAATGAAAGAAGTTCTCTAGGGATTTGGGTGACTATAAGTCACAAAAAGTTTTTAAGTGGCAAGTTACCAAAACCATTGAACCTGCTAAAGAAGATGTGGTCACACATATGGAGGTCACTTCTGTTGATCCCCCAGATACTCCCCGTGTTGAACATCCAACCGGGGTCGCCCCTTCTCCCCACACCCTCGGCCTGCTCAATGGCAGTATCAGAGGCAGGGGAGAGGTAGGGGAAGGGGAAGAGGAAGGGGGCGTCCTTCTCACCCTCAGCCACATGGGGGTAATGTGGCCACCTCTAATAGGTTTGCACCACTTGAGAATGGAACCTTAGAACCAGAACGTTTCATGACTACTCATCCCTTTGATAGAGATAAACCTCCAGTTCCATATGATGATCGGCCATCCAATTCCTATTACAATAACTATCAAGCTCCCTCACCTTGTCAGGGTAATAATTAATATGCCAATGGGAGGGGGTATTATCAGGACCAAAATAATTGGTCATCAAATCCACGTTTTTTTCAAGGGGCCACCCCCAAATCCAAAAGACAAAAAAACCCAAAAGGGGGACCCGAGGGGGGAGGAGACTCCGCTACAAAAAGGAGGCGTCTTTAAAAGACAGAGGGCTTTTTAATTTAAGCTCTGCCATCATTTCTAACGATGAGAGACACGTGCTCAATAGAGGATTGAAGTTTGCTCCTCCAAGAACGTTAAATAAATTCAATACTTTCATCGATCTTCAAAAATATGTTAGAAAGATGCATATCAAAAGATATCTAACTACTAATCCTATTATATCAAGGCAAGAGTACACTATGGGAGTCAAAAGTACCAATTTTGCCAATGCCTCTACATTCAATCCCCCAGGGCCTGTGGCGCCCTCCCTGATTGTCTTTAGGGACTTGGTGGCTAGGGATCTTGACCAACTGCAAATTAAGAAAAGTGGAATTGATCCAGCTTTCACCAGAGGGCTTAAAGTGCTCAAACAAAGAAAGGATATTGTGATGAGGCCCGCCGACAAAGGCGGAGGAATTGTTATTATGGATTCCGAGGCCTATAACACTGAAATGTTTAGGCTTCTAGCCGATAGGGACACTTATGTTCCTTTACCTGGAGATCCAACCAAGGCCTATAAAAAAGCTTTGGAGGTTTTGTTATGGATGGCTTTAAACGAAAACTGCCAACCAAGAAAGAAAAGGCCTTTTTGGTACCTGTGGCACCAAGGATTCCGGTGATCTATTTTTTGCCTAAAGTGCATAAAGATCCGGTGCGCCCACCCAGGAGGCCCATTATCAGTGGTATTGATTCTGTGACCTCCCGGGTGGGCAAATATATAGATCACTTTTTACAACTCTTGGTTGCCAAGATTCCTTCATACCTTAGGGACTCCATGCATGTTATTAATGAGCTTAGTAACATCAGGTGGAAGGAAAGCTATATTTTAGTTACAGCTGATGTTTCATTGCCGTATACTATTATTTCCCACGAGCATGGATTGGAAGTAGTATCACATTTTTTGGGACGTGATTTTCTATTAGGCTTTCAAATGGACTATATATTGGCCTTGTTAGATTTTGCCATGGCCCATAATTACTTTTGGTTCAAGGATGGTTTTTATTTACAGGACAGGGGTGTGGCCATGGGTGCAAAATTTGCACCGAGTATAAAAAAAAAGGTGGGTTATGGCGGTCACTATGAGAGGAAACACACTACGCTCCATTTGTTGTGCTATTTTGTAAGTTTAAACTTTACTTTTTTTTTTTTTTTTTTTATAACATTTTATTGAAGTTCAAGAAAACTCATTTTACAAACAATTTCAAAAATTGAACCACAGAGATGATGTGATAACATAGAAGTAATTGCGACCAGAATATTGTTCACAATTAATGTAATAGAATCACGAGGAACTTCAGAGCATAGAATGAACTGCAAAGAAACTGTGGGATGATATGAAATTTTCAGTGGTATAAAAAGGGGGAGGGGTGGGGCAGGAGGGGAATAAGAAGGAGGGAGCAGGCGGGTAAGGAAGAGTTGTAGAGAGGGGGGGGGAGGGGAGGGGGGGGGGAAGGGAGGATAGGGTGGGAGGAGGGGTGAATGGGAAGATGCGAAAAGGTATGAGGGAGAAATGGATTCGGGTACGGAGGAGAGAGGTAGAGGTTAATGATAATAAGGTTGTGGCATACAGTAGAAGTCCTTTGCCATATACTACATATGTAACCTGGATATGGGGGAAAACTGTGCGTCACATGGGCAAACATGAAAAAGTCAAGCATAAAAGACACCTTCAGAGGTATTATTGATAGCACTCGGTTTCGGGTGGGTACACCACTAGTTAGGAAACCAAGTGCTATCCTCAATCATATTCACTTGCAGGTAGTAGTGTAGTGGGTCTTAGGTCGATGCTATGGAAGGAGCCACCCTCCTGGGAGGGAAGCTAGACCATTTCTTAGTGAAACGGGTGGCAGAGTTCGTGGGGTGAAGGAGCAAGCCCGTAGCTTCTATGTCACGGAGAATATGTAGGCTATTCGTTAACTCTGTAAGAGTTGGGGGGGACGCCTCCATCCAATGTTTTAATATCAGCCTTCTCGCTATCATTAGACAAGTCATCAGCCAAGGCGTGTGGCCAGTTAGGTGTTTCCAACTGCTCTTCGGGATAGACAAAGCCTTATGATTGGTATATCCAAACAGTAGGAGGTAAATATCCTTAGGGAGTTGGATTCCAGTATAACGTTGTACATAGCGCAGAGTTTTGTCCCAAAAGGTGGAGATAGGCTGGCAGGTCCAAAACTTGTGAAGTAGAGAAGGGTGGAGTTCGTTACAATGCGTACAATGACGGTGAAAAGTGTCCGGGGACCATCGGAGATGAGGAATATACGCTCTGTGGATTATTTTAAATTGTTGTTCCCTCCAGAACTCATTAGTGATGTATTTGCGGGTGGTAAGGTAGCCTGATAGGATTTTTTGGTGCGCTTCATCCGAGTGGAGGACTTTATTCCAAGATTTAGCTACGGTAGTTGCAAGTCCTTGGGAAAGTTCCGTATGTAGGGGCTTGTATAAGTGAGAGATTTTGTGTTTATTGTGTTGCAGCCAGGAGTCCACTAGGGAGGGTTTAAAACGTCCTTGTGACGGTAGATAAATGGAGTTCACAAAGCTGATGCACTGTCTATAATATAGATAATGACTTGAAGGAATGCTATACTTAGTGGAAAAGGCTGTAAAGGACAGAGGTTGTCCGGTGGAAGTATCAAATAACTGCGCAAACCGTTTTACCCCCCACCTTGTCCAATCCCCATATGCAGTATATTGCTGGGCTTGTGGAAACATGGGTTGTCCATGTATAGGCAAATATTGGGAAAGGCGTTGGGGGGTGCCTAGTCGCCGTCTCACCTCCCTCCATGCCACCACCGTATCTCTCAGTAAGAGATTATGCCTCAAGTGTATTGGGAAATCCCCTGTTCCACAATGCAGCAAGGCTGCTAAGTCGTACGGAGCGGCCATGTGGGTTTCTAAAGTAAAGTTGGTGTATCTCGACTCACGGCTCAGC
This sequence comes from Pelophylax lessonae, assembly GCF_965119305.1. Lineage (NCBI taxonomy): Eukaryota > Metazoa > Chordata > Amphibia > Anura > Ranidae > Pelophylax > Pelophylax lessonae. The sequence goes on along the minus strand of NC_138774.1, from coordinate 243,970,457 downwards.
CAATCTAGACAACCCCGCATGAGACACACAATGTTGTACATTCTTGTATTGGGGAGATCTAGTCCCCCTGCCTTCTTGGCCAAGTGAAGCTTTGCTAGTGCAATTCTGGGTCTCTTGCCCCTCCAAATAAAGGAAGTGACTGCCTTGTGTAGACGTTGGACATCGGAATGCTTGAGTAGAAGTGGGATAGTTTGAAGAGGGTAGAGGAGTTTTGGAAAGGTGGCCATTTTGTATAGATAGCATCTGCCAGAAACTGACAAAGGAAGGTTCGCCCAGTTTTTAAGTTCCGCAATCATTTTATCAATGGTTGGGGTGAAGTTTAAGTGGTAAAGGGAGGATGGGAATCTCCCTATTTTGACCCCCAAGTAAGTGATATGGCTGGAGGTGACTCTAAGAGGAGAGGCAGATGCCCAGGAGGGGGTGCGTGTGGAGTTCAAAGGAAGTATTTCGCTTTTGGAAAAGTTGATGCGGAGGCCAGAGCAGCGTCGGTATGTATCAAAAACGCCCTGTATTATGGGTAGATCGTGTTCGGGGTCGGAAGTAAATATCAGTACGTCGTCTGCGAACATTGCTGTACGCAATTCATCTGGGCCCACTTTTATCCCCCGAAGCTCAGGATGCGACAGCATTAATCTCGAGAGTGGCTCTACTGCTAGATTGAAGAGCAGAGGAGACAATGGACAGCCTTGGCGCGTCCCTTTGAACAAACGGAAAGAAGGAGAAATATGACCAGCTATCACAACCTGTGCCTCGGGGGAGGCATACATAGTCCGTATCAAATGAAGAAAAGGGCCAGAAAAGCCCAGATGCACTAATACTCTGTCTAGCCATTGGATGTTGACATTGTCGAATGCTTTTTCAGCATCGAGTGTTATTATGGCTGCTTGGTTGTGGGGGTCTGCCTTTGACATTTCTAGCGCTGTCAGGACCTTTCGTAAATTGGAGGTGGCCGACCTTCCCTTAACAAAGCCAGATTGGGTCGGGTGTATAAGAGAAGGTAGTATGGAGGCCAATCTATCAGCCATGATCTTGGATAATAGCTTGGAGTCCACATTAAGAAGTGAGATTGGTCTGTAGGAGCCTGGGTCCACAGGATCTTTACCCTTCTTGTAGATTAATTTAATATGCGCCTGATATCCCGTTGGTAAATAGGCATTGCCGTGAATGATGTGGTTGAACACAGACAGCAGAGTGGGGGCAATCGTATCTACTGCTAGTTTATAAAATTCCGGGGTGTACCCGTCCGGACCGGGAGACTTGCCTAAGGACAATTGTGTGATGGATTTCGTTATCTCTGCCAGTGAGATGGGGGCGTTAAGGAGATTTAATTGATCCCGTGGGACTTGGGTGAGGGTGACTGAGGAGAGCCATTGCGAGGCTGCGTCCTCGTCGTACGGTTCGTAGCTGTATAATTTTTTGTAAAAGGCCTCGAAGGTCTGATTGATTGCCTCTGGAGATTCCACAATCTGACCATCCGCGTTTTTTAGCTGGGTGACATGTGTAGGTGTGAATGTTCCTCTGCAGAGGGAGGCTAGCAGTTGCCCTGGCTTGTTGCCAAATGAATGATACTTCCAGTCTTGATGAGACTTATATAAAAGTTCCTTGGTCTCAGCCCACCCGTCAAAGGCCGCCTTAGCCTCTCGCCACTTTTCTCTATGAAGCATAGAGTTAGATTTATTTAACTTGGCCTGTGCCTCACGTAAGGTGTCACTGGCTTCTCTAAATGCCTTAGCTATATTCTTTTTGTATGCTGAGGCATAAGAAATAATCCGACCCCGGAGTACTGCTTTACCAGCCTCCCACAGGAGTATTGGCGATGTTGACGGAGAGGCGTTATTGGCCAAGAAATCCCGCCATGTATCCCTGACGAGTGAGGTAACCCCAGGGTCCTTGGCTAAATAAGAGGGGAACCTCCACAGTCTAAGAGACGGTTTGTCAGCAACTAAGGTGAGGTCGACTGAAACTGGGGCATGATCAGATATCGCAATATCATGAATTTTCGGGGAGACCGCACAGGGGAGCAAAAGGTGATTTACGAAAATGTAATCTATTCTCGTGAGCGTGTGGTGAGGGTTGGAGTAAAAGGAGAATTCTCTACTATCTGGGTTGTTTAGGCGCCAAATGTCCGTGAGTCGCAGACTGTCCGTAAAATTCAATAAGAGGGAGGAGTGGTGAGGATGTTTTGGGGGAGGAGCACCGGCTGCATATGATTTATCTTCAGTGTGCTGCATAAGCTGATTGAAATCACCTGCCACTAGTAAAGGGAGATGTAAGTGCGATGCCAGGTTTTGTGTCAGCATTTGGAAAAAGGAAGGGGAGGGAACATTGGGGGCATAGACCCCTGCCAAGACCCAGTCTTGTTGGTCAGCAGTGAATTGGACAACAGCTACCCTACCTTCCTTATCTTGATAAATGGGCTGGGCCGTGGCTGCAAAACGTTTGTGTACCAAGATTAGTACCCCGGATTTGCCCTTCACCGCGGGGGATCCAAAAACGTGTCCCACCCAGAGTTTTTGCATACGGTGGAAATCCTTTGCTTCTAAATGTGATTCCTGCAGGACAGCAATGTCGGCTCCCAGGCGTTTAAGATGCCTGAGAACCGCCATTCTTTTGTTTGGAGACCTAAGCCCTTTCACGTTCCATGAAACTATCGTCATGGGGGATCGTAGTCAAGTGGCTGATCCGCGAGTCGAGTAGCAATAAAAAAAGGTACCTGGAAACACAGTGTGACGCACAGTTGGGAATAACAGAACCTCTGTGTATGTTGCATGTCAAACATATCAAAGAGTAACACTAATCTAAAATAGTCAAAGGGTGAAAGCCCAACAAGGGCCTGGGAAGTTAAGGGAAGTGTGAAAACCATAAGGAGTGCAAACTTCACTTTTTTCCTCATCAAGAAAGCAATCGGACAGACAGCGTTACCGGCTTGGAAGGGTTGTTGTCCATGACGAGATGTAATAAGCCAGCGATATCCGATATTTCAACGGTGGGGCATCAGCAGCCCGGAGGCTCAGCATAGACAACAAAACCTCAAGACGGCTAGCCCCCTGCACCAGTAAAAAAAAAAAAGAAAAAGAAAAAACACATATAGACCTATACATATAGGTTAAAGCATGCAATATCACATAGATTACTAGACAATAAGACATCTTAGCAATATTAAACATCATAAAACCTGAGGGAGACATCACGGCCGCAGCTGGAGTAAGAGCAGAGACACCAGGTGAAAAATCGCCTGAGACGAATAATGAAAAAAAAAAAAAAAAAAAAAGGCGAATTGGGTGTCAACTGCTGGACCTTAGCGGGAAACGTGTGCAAATGAGAGAGAGTCAAGACATAAATCAGCGATTCCAGGAGCGGGAAGAAGAGGGACCATTGGTGCGCTGTTTTTTGGCTGATCCTTTCCTGGGGCTCCGTTGTTCCCTGGCACCTTGGGGGCGCTGAAGTGGAGGAGTGGATGGAGGATCCAGTGTTATATTGAAGTGTCGTTGCATAAAATGTGTAGCTTCCTCTGGGTGCGTGAACGACTTTTGCTCCCCCGATAGATCCGACAGGCGTAGCGTGGCAGGATATGCCAGGGTAAATTTTATGGCCTTTTGATACAGGGCCTGACATATCGGCTGAAAGGCTTTGCGGCGGCGGGAAACTTCCTGCGAATAGTCCGCGAAAATCAGCAGTTTTTGGCCATCAAGTTGTAGAGCTTTTGAATTGCGAAATGATTTAAGAATGTTCTGCCTGTCCACATAGTTCAGGTACCTCACTATGACGGGGCGCGGAGTACGTCTTTCGTTAGAAGGGGCACCCAGACGGTGGGCTCTTTCCACTGTACACGGGGACGTGATTCCCAGTGCCAGAGGCAAGCGAGTCATAGCAATGTCCATGAGAGACTCTGCCCCTTGGGACTCGGGAAGACCAATGATCCGGAGGTTATTTCTCCTAGATCTGTTCTCCAAATCATCTTTTCCAGGAGATATTTCTGTGTTTGCTTGGCTTGGTGATCCAAAGCAAATGAGCCCTGCAGCTCATCCTCCATGTAGGAGACTCTATGCTCCAGATCAGAGATCCTTTGGGAGTGCTCTCCCATGTCCTTCCTGAGCTGTGCCATCCCTAGTGCTATGGCCTTATCCACCGCTTCGGTGATGGTGGGAGAGAGCAGGGATGCCACAGCCTGAGCCAGAGAGGCTATCTGTGCGTCTGGCAGTGGTGACTGACCTGGTGCTGCAGGTGCGGGCGGGAGAGATGCGTCCGCCATGTCCGCCTCCGTGCAGGCCTGAGGTGGAGCCGCGGCCTTGATTTGCGGAGCGGCGGATGAACCGCCGTGGTGCAGGAATCGATCCATTCCACTGCGTCTCCGGGCAGAGAAGAGGTGGATCGCCGGGTCAGAGTGCTGCTGGCGACGGTGGAAAAGGCTTTGTAAGCGGTAATTCCTGGAGCCGCTGTCCCACGCTGCCTCTTACATGGGCGCCGGAACCGGAAGTCATAAACTTTACTTTTTGCGCTAAATAAACCTACCAAACAGTTTTACACTATGTGGAGTGCTCTGTTTTATATCTTTTGAGCCTACATTTGGTGGAGAGGTGATCGTATGCCATTCCATTGGGAGGAGAGGAGGACCCTATCTTATCTTGATCTGAATGCTGTATATGACCTTTGTAGTGAGGGTCATATATTTCTGGTAAGAGACAGTGTGAGCGGATCTTTGGTGGTGGTTCTCTGGGCTTACGGAATTTTCACCTTTGTTTATATTGAACACTTATGGACTGTGGTTTCCCTCTGCAATATATGGACATTCTATGAGAGAAGTGTTCCAGATTAGCGCCACATTTTTATTACCACCTTTCTAGATTTACTTCTTACCAAAATTAAATGTATTAAGGGCATGAAAAATGATCAATCCAAATACAGCCTCTTAATTCACCACATGTTAGGGTTTATGTGAGCCACCTCCACCTGATATCTATCATCTGGTAAGAGGCTTGTGTGATATATATGTAGAGCTTTGGAATGTATATTCTCTGATTATCCTCTGCTGACAGTGGTGAGGAGAGACTCTTGGCACAAGTACTCAATACAGCATCCAAGGTGTATCCAAATGGGGAACAAGAAAGGAAGTCAAACATAGTGCATTATCCCAAAAAACAAGATTTTATTATAGGTAAATGCTCTTACAGTTAGTAGAGTACACAATTGCCTCTAGATGTCACTGTTCGCGGTTGTCTGCAGTCCAGACCGCGGTGTAGTGTATGATGGCGCGGCTCCTCCTTGCTCTGATGCGGTGTTTCTCCCTATTGGGCTTCCACGGAGATAGGAGTGGAGTCCGCGCCGTCATCTCTGCCCTTTATATATAACAAGATCGTTTCACTTCCGGTGTCAACCCTAGGTTCAAACAGGAAGTGATGAACCTCGTATCACCGCAATTACCACCAAATCTAAAAAGAAAAAAGTGGCTATAAAAATCTTTGAAATTACAAAAGTTTCTTTGCGGCATGAGGTTCTTGTTTGTTAACCAGAGCCCCTGATGGTGAAGATGGACTTGGCCGCAGCTGACTCCAGGTCGCGGCCCCCTGGGTCTCCGAGCTCACGCTCACGGCTGGCTCTTGTGGGTGGAGAGGAAGCAGCAGTCCAGGGCAACAAGGGATAGTCGGGGGGGGGGGAAACAAGCCAAAGGTCGGGGCAATAAGCAGACAGAGATGGTCAGAAGGACGAGCCAAAGGTCGGGGCAACAAGCAGACAGGGATGTTCAGGTGAATAAGCCAAAGTTGGTATACGGAGATCAGACGTAGAGCATACGGCAAGAAACTGTCAGTTACCTTGGTGGAGGCCGAAGTGCTGAGAGGGCTTCCCTTGCAGCTCGGTGCGGATCACCCCTGGTGGTGAAACAGGAGATGACACGTCCCAAGGAGCACTGGATGCGGATGGATCCCGGATGGATGGATGGTGATTCAGGACCGCTTCCAGGAGATCTATAGATGCTCAGAGAAAAGAGACAAAGGTTAATGCCAGGCCGAGGGTCATACACAGATAATCAGTCCGAGGAGATGAAGGTACAGAGGGCCGCACAAGAGAGAGAGTCCGTGGGATCCAAGCCAAGGTCGGTACACAGGAGATCCAGCAGAGGTGTCTTTTAGAGTAAGGGGTGGTCAGGCAAGCCGAGGTCAAACGAAGGAGAGATGCAGGTAAGTCAAAGGAGCTAGCCGGGATAAACAGGAACAACAGGCAATCGAACAGGTCACGGGTACAGGAGCTGATGATAAACCAGCACTGAAGCACAGCCAGTGAGTGTCTTATATAGGGCCAGGGCTGGGGAGATGGGCGTGGTGACACACCTGCTCTGCATCCAGCATTCTATTGTTGCTGAATGCTGATTCCTTTCCTGACAGTGCCCCCCCCCGAGGGGCAGCCTCTGGATGCCCTCTGACCATGTTTTTCCGGAAATTTGCTATGAAATTCTCTCAGAAGCTTAGGAGCATGGATATTATCCAATGGTTCCCAGGAATTGTCCTCCGGGGGGTATCCTTTCCATTTAATTAAGTATTGAGTGCGATTGCCTCTCCGTCAGCAATCTAAGATAGTCTCAATCTCAAATTCAGGCTCCCCTTCCACTGCAACTGGAGGAGGTGGTACCTCTTCTCTCCCCGGGTATGGGCTCGGTATTGCGGGCTTCAGTAGCGAGGCATGAAACACCGGGTGAATTTTGAAAGAACCGGGCAAGACTAATTCAAAGGCCACAGGGTTCACCACTCTCTTGACCTCGAAAGGACCAATGAATCTTGGCCCCAACTTCTTGGATGGGCAAGAAAGTTTTAAATTAGTTGACGAGAGCCAGACCTTATCTCCCACCTTGTGTGCAGGGTTCACCTTCCGTTTGAGGTCAAAGAATTTCTTATAATCCTGTTGGGCTTTCTGAATATTGTCCTGTAGTAACTGAAAATTAGCTTTAATGGCAGCCAGACGATCCAGGACTGCGGGAACCGTGATTTCCTGGTCCAAGTTGGGCAAGAAAGAAGGGTGGAAGCCATAATTAGCCCAAAACGGGGTTTGGTTGGTTGCGGAGTGTACAGAATTATTGTAAGCGAATTCTGCGCATGGGAGCAGGGAGACCCAGTTGTCCTGAGAGCTGGTGCAAAAGCATCGGAGGTACTGTTCTAGAGTTTGATTTGTTCTTTCCGTCTGCCCGTTGCTTTGTGGATGGTAGGCAGAGGACAGGGACACTCCAACCGCCAAGGCCTTGCAGAGCTCCTTCCAAAATCTAGAGGTAAATTGAACGCCTCGGTCTGATACTATATTATTCGGAAGTCCATGTAACCTGACCACCTCTTTGATGAATGCGTTGGCTGTTTCCAAGGCAGAAGGAGTGCCCACCATGGGCAGGAAATGAGCCATTTTTGAAAGTCGATCTACGACTACTAGGATGGTGGTAAACCCTTCTGAGGGTGGTAGCTCAACTATAAAGTCCATAGATAAACCTTTCCAGGGCTGCTCAGGAATCGGTAATGGCCTCAACAGGCCCCATGACTTTTGCCCCTTTGCTCCGTTGGCACGTAATGCAGGAATTCACATACATTCTGCAGTCCTGGTGCAGTTGAGGCCACCAAAAGCGGCGTTGAATAAGTTCGTAGGTTTTTCTCACCCCAAAATGTCCGGCAAGTTTGTGGTCATGAAAGGTTTTGAGGACCATCAATCTCACTTGTGCGGGAACAAAAATTTTTTCCTGGTACCAGAGGAGTCCATTCCGTTTCTTTAGAGACTCGGCTTCAAGTCCTGTACATTGGGTAGAGGCTTGTTGAATTGAGGTTTGTAGGTCAGCGTGGATCAGGAAAAAGTTTTGAGCTGACAAGATGGTATTGGGCTCCGTTGTGCTGGGAGAGTCTGGAAACATCCGGGACAGGGCATCCGCTTTTCCATTCTTCGACCCTGGCCTGTAGGTGATATGGAAATTGAAGCGTGAGAAAAATAAAGCCCACCGGGCTTGCCGAGGTCTTAGGCGTCTAGCGGCCCTGAGATATTCTAGATTTTTGTGATCCGTGAATATCATAATAGGGTGCATTGCACCTTCCAGCAGGTACCTCCATTCTTCTAAGGCACATTTAATGGCCAGGAGTTCCCGGTCCCCCACATCGTAATTCCTCTCTGGGGGTGACATTTTTCGAGAGAAGAACGCTACCGGATGTAGTAAGGGTTTTGGGCCTTGTCGCTGGGACAGGATAGCCCCTGTGGCTACTTCCGAGGCATCCACTTCGAGGATGTAGGGTAAAGCTGGGTCCGGATGTTGGAGAATAGGTGCGGTCACGAACAGGTTCTTTAACTCATCGAAGGCTGACTGAGCCTCCGGTGACCAGCGGAAGCGGATCTGCTGGCGCGTAAGTTGGGTGATGGGTGTAATAATTGTTGAAAACCCCTTCACAAACCTTCTGTAAAAGTTAGCGAAACCCACAAATCGCTGAACTCCTTTTTTGTCTGTGGGGGCTGGCCACTCCAGAATTGCTTTCACCTTCTGCGGATCCATAGATACACCCCCTGTTGAGATAATGAGCCCTAGGAACTGGATGGACTCTCTCTCAAATTCACACTTCTCCAGTTTCACATAGAGCCCATGTTTCCTCAGGGTGGCTAGTACTTTCTTAACGTGGATCCGGTGGAGTTCCAGAGTGGAAGAAAAGACCAGGATGTCATCTAGGTACACAATTAGGAAGTTGTCCAGAAACTCTCGAAAAATGTCATTCACCAAATGTTGAAAAGTGGCCGGGGCGTTACACAGCCCGAAGGGCATGACCATATATTCAAAGTGGCCAAACCGGGTCCTGAATGCTGTTTTCCACTCGTCCCCCTCTCGGATGCGGATAAGGTTGTATGCCCCTCGGAGGTCTAATTTAGTAAAGACCCGGGCAGTTCGGAAGCGCTGAAACAACTCTGGAATCAAAGGGAGAGGATAGCGGTTCTTGATGGTCACCTTGTTGAGCTCCCGGTAATCAACGCAGGGTCTTAATGTGCCATCTTTCTTCTCAACAAAGAAGATTCCAGCACCCGCTGGAGAGGATGAGGGCCTGATGAACCCCTTTTCCAAGTTTTCATTGACATAGGTTCGAAGAGTTTCCAATTCCTTCTCAGACAGGGGAAATATTCTTCCGAAAGGGATCTCTGCCCCTGGGAGAAGTTCAATAGGGCAGTCGTAGGGCCTGTGAGGGGGTAAAACATCAGCCTTTTTCTTGTCAAATACATCCCTAAAGTCCCGATAAGCTTCAGGAAGGTCTTCAAGGGGGTCTGGGCCCGGCTGGACGGCTAGACAAGCGGCAGGGGCATTGGGTCCAGGAGGGAAGCAGTGATCCTGGCAGTATTTGGATGAGAAGGAGATCTTCTTCTTTACCCAATCAATTTGGGGATTGTGAGCCTGGAGCCAAGGTAGGCCTAGGATTACCGGGAATAAGGGAGAGGACAAGACATCGAAGCGGATGAACTCTTGATGGCCCGGGGTTGTGATAGTAAGAACCGGATAGGTCTCTTTGGTCACGGGTCCGGAGCTAGGCAAGGACCCGTCGGCCAGAAAGACTTGAAGCCGTTGCTCCTTAACTTGCAGGGGGACTCCTAGTTTCTTAGCTAGAGTGCAGTCCAGGAAACAACTACAAGCTCCGGAGTCAATAATTGCCGTCAGCTGGATCCTCTCTTCGGCTACCTGTAGGGAGACAGGAAGGGTAAGGTGAGCAGGGGACGGCTCAGAGACCTGACAGTTCAGAACAGACCGTGAATAGCACTTACTAGGCCTCACAGGACAGTTGCGGAGAAAATGGCCAGGAGCTCCACAGTATAGGCAGAGGTTCGCCTGGCGGCGACGTTGTCGCTCTTCGGGGGTTAGGGAGGAACGAATTAGCCCAATCTGCATGGGTTCACAATCTGCAGAGGCATTGACAGCTGGTCCAGGAAGAGGAGAGGCAGCAAATGGAACCTTAGGCATGACCCAAGTAGCTCGAGCCCCCTGGAGGCGTTCTGAGCGTCTTTCCCGGAGACGCCTGTCCATCTGGATGGCAAGGGAGATTAAATCTTCCAAGGATGCTGGTGTCTCTACTCGAGCAAGCTCGTCCTTTAGAGCTTCAGAGAGGCCATGTCGGTACTGATACTTCAACGCTGCCTCATTCCAGTCCGTGTCGGCTGCCCACCTACGGAAATCTACAGTGTAGTCCTCGGCCGGGCGTTTGTTCTGTTGTAGGGCATGTAAGGCAGACTCTGCGGTGACCGTGCGCTGGGGATCTTCATATAATTGGGCCATAGCCTCAAAGAAGGAGCTTACGGAATTTAGGATCGGGCTCTTCTGTTCCAGGAGGTTGTGTGCCCAAGTCTGAGGTTCGTCAGCCAATAGGGAAATTATAAACCCTACTTTAACGGATTCAGAGGAGAAGGTCCTGGGCTGGAGAGCCAGATATAACAAACAGGCATTCTTGAAGGCCCTGAACTTCCTTCGCTCCCCACGGAAGCGTTCTGGCGTGGGCACCCATGGCTCTGGTGGCGGAGCTGAAACTGAATGGGCGGAGCTAGTTTGATCCGGTTGGGACGGAGCCGGTAGCGAGCTAGTGGCAGGCTGAGTAGGGTCCGTCGGGGAGGAGGAGCCGGCTAGGTTAAGTACCCGACCTTCCAGCTGGAAGTAACCATCTTGTAGTCTTTGTACGGCCTGGGTCAGGGCTGAAACCTGTTGGCACAGAGCCTCGAGCGGGGAAGCACCTGTCGGCCTCTGACATGGCTGGTTTATGCTGTCAGTTACCTTGGTGGAGGCCGAAGTGCTGAGAGGGCTTCCCTTGCAGCTCGGTGCGGATCACCCCTGGTGGTGAAACAGGAGATGACACGTCCCAAGGAGCACTGGATGCGGATGGATCCCGGATGGATGGATGGTGATTCAGGACCGCTTCCAGGAGATCTATAGATGCTCAGAGAAAAGAGACAAAGGTTAATGCCAGGCCGAGGGTCATACACAGATAATCAGTCCGAGGAGATGAAGGTACAGAGGGCCGCACAAGAGAGAGAGTCCGTGGGATCCAAGCCAAGGTCGGTACACAGGAGATCCAGCAGAGGTGTCTTTTAGAGTAAGGGGTGGTCAGGCAAGCCGAGGTCAAACAAAGGAGAGATGCAGGTAAGTCAAAGGAGCTAGCCGGGATAAACAGGAACAACAGGCAATCGAACAGGTCACGGGTACAGGAGCTGATGATAAACCAGCACTGAAGCACAGCCAGTGAGTGTCTTATATAGGGCCAGGGCTGGGGAGATGGGCGTGGTGACACACCTGCTCTGCATCCAGCATTCTATTGTTGCTGAATGCTGATTCCTTTCCTGACAGAAACACTCAGGGGAGCCTTCACACAATTGTTGCTTGGGCAAAGCTGGCTTGCAGTGCACAGGTTAAAATAGTGTTTTCTGTTAGAGGCTTGGGTGGACCCATGCTGAGAGAAGATTACTTCAGAAGATTACTCACAGGTGTGAGAGCACGGCCCCTAAAGCTGATACACAGACCAGGGAGGTAAGCAGACAGTCAGGGCATGAAACATTACTGCAGATTAATTACCGTTTTGCAGGTTTTTTTTTTCCTGTCCTTTACAGGGGTTTACAACCTCTTTAACAAAAGAAAAGGAACTGGATCACATAGGACATACCTATTTCTAGATGGATAAGCATAAGAGGTTAGGTATGCTGTATTTTAAAAGGAGATAAGCCCCTTGGGGTCCTATAAGGAGACAGAGGTGCTGGGTATTGATATGTCCACATGTCATCTAATGAAGTTTGTTCAACAAAATGTACAGGTGAATGGTAGATCCACAGGGCGTACCTTCAAACTGACCATCCTGATGTGTGACCCTGACCGCTATGAAAGCGGAAATTGACTGTTCTCTTGATACTAAAAAATGTGATGGTAACGAATTGGTGCAATTGCCAACAACTGACACCTAATTAGTGATCCTCCCCAGCGTCTCTGCATGTCCCCATCACTTCCGCGAAGTGTGCGGTCACTGCTAGTGATGTCATCAACCAGCGCAGCTTTCCCAAACTAGATGGACCCAGACCGCGTATGCGCAATATATGCACATGTGCAGATGACCTGGAAGACGGCGATGATAGACCGGGGACACTGAAAGTGCAGATGTGAGGCCCAAATCTACATGGAAAGGCACAAACGCTGGGTGTGTCCTGGTGGGACAGTCAAACCCCCCCCCCCCACACCTGCGCCTGCGCTGGGGGAACAGTAAATCATGTTATCCAGACCAGAAAAACCCTATAAGAAAAGCACATATATATACACAGCACATAGTATACAAAAATACATGACAAAGTCAAACAGGTATAAGTAAACATTACAGACTATCTTTAAAAGCCCTAAACATGAGCAATTTTGGAATATACAGTATATACATAAGGGCTGAACATAAATACATTGCAAAATTTTTGTTGCTACCAGAAATAAAAAAGAAAAGACAAAAAAGAAGGGAAAAAGAAATAAAAGAAAACTTACTGCTAGTCAGTTTTACCAGATGCAAAACCCTTGGGAAATGGTTTCAAGGAAAGCGACCATTTAACTCCTGAGAGGGTGTAGCCTTTAATTTAAAGATCCATTTCTGTTCTATTTGTAATAAGGTTTTGTTCCAATGTCCCCTTCTCAGGGGTATATGAATACGATTGATTGCTGTGATTTTAATTTTTGGAAATTTCTCTTTAAGTCCTTGAATGACATGCCTCCTTAACCCCTCGGAGCCTAAGCCTTTTTCTGACATATGTTGCTCACAAGTTAAAATCAATATTTTTAACTAAAAAATCACTTAGAACCCCTAAACATTATGGCGATCGTTGCAATATTTTATATCACACGGTATTTGCGCAGCAGTCTTTCAAATGCAATTTTTTGGGAAGAAATACACCTTCATGAATTTAAAAAAAAACAGTAAAGTTAGCCCAATTTTTTTTATAATGTGAAAGATGATGCTACGCTGAGTAAATAGATACCTAGCATGTCATGCTTTAAAATTGCACACACTCGTGAAATGGGGACAAACTTCGGTACTTAAAAATCTCCACAGGCGACGCTTTAAAAATGTTAAAGGTTACCTATTTAGAGTTACAAAGAAGGTCTTGTGCTAGAATTATTGCGCCTGCTCTAACAATAGCAGCGATACTGTCAGGGTGCCAGGAAACCAGACCACATGAAAATGCAAGTAAAATAAACAGTTTATTAGGGCAACAACAATAAATGCACAGCAAGAGTGAGCAGCGAAATCAGGAACAGCCAGGGTCAAGAGCAGAAGCGGGTAGTCATCCAAGCTGGGGTTGAGTCCATTGGTGGGTAGTCTGCTGATGCCAGATCGTCTGCCAATGCGGCATCAAGAGCCAGGAAAGTCGTCAGCCAAGCCAGGTCATGCACAGAGGAACACGGAGAACAGAAGACTGCTAGCAGTGATGCACTTTGGAGCACAAACACAAGGGCAAGGACTGCAAGCCCTCAGGTGATATATATAGTAAGGTGTACAACATCATCACTGAGCGACGCCCAGGCAGCAGTTAAGTGATGATGCAAACAGAGTTTATAAAAGACAGCAGTCTGCACATGTCCAAGATGGCTGCCAACAGGAAGGCAAGATAAAACCTTGACAGTACCCTCCACTCAACGGCTCCTCCTCCGAGTAGCAAAAAACAGTTTCTGAGGAAAGCGAGCGTGGAAAGCGTGAAGAAAGGCGGGAACATGAACATCAGTGGAGGAAACCCAGGAGCCCTCCTCAGGACCATAACCCTTCCAGTGCACCAGGTATTGAACCTGACCTCGGAACAGATGAGAATCCAAGATGCTGCTAACCTCATACTCCTCATGATTGCCCACAGGAATGGGATGAGGGGAAGGAAGTGAAAAAGTATAGCGATTGCAAACCAGTGGCTTCAAAAGTGACACGTGAAAGACATTGGAGGTACGCATGCCAGGAGGAAGATCAAGGACATAGGCCACCGGGCTCACCTTATGGAGGGTGTGAAAAGGCCCAACAAAACGGGGTGCCAGTATAGGAGTGGGCACCCTGAGGTTGAGATTACGGGTCGACAACCACACCTTCTCCCCAACCTGGTATGAAGAAGCAGATAAACATCTCCGGTCTGCCTGGAGCTTCTGACGCTGTGCAGAGACCCGTAAAAACTCTTGAATCTGCACCCAAGAGGAACGGAGGGCACGAAGATGATCCTCCACAGCCGGAATGTCCTGTGTCGTGAACGACTCAGGCAACACAACGGGTTGGAAACCGTAATTGTCCATGAATGGAGATATTCCAGAAGACGAGTTGATGGCAGAGTTCCTGGCAAACTCTGCCCAGGGTAGCAGATCAACCCAATTGTCCTGATGGTCAGAGTTATAGCAGTGGCGAAATTGCTCTAGAGCTTGGTTGGAACACTCAGCGGCACCATTGGACTGCTGATGGTAGGCCGAGGAGAAGGAGAGTCGAATACCCAACTGGGAGCAAAAGGCGCACCAAAACCTGGAGACAAACTGGCTCCCATGGTCCGAGACAATCTCCTTAGGCAACCCGTGTAAGCCGGAAAACCTCCCTGACAAACAGAGGCAAGCTCCTGAGCGGTAGGCAGACGCTTAAATGGAACACAGTGGCACATTTTGGAGAATGAGGATAGCTGTGTAACCTCGAGATGTGGGAAGTTCCACAATAAAATCCATGGCCAGGTGAGACCAGGGAATGGGATGCAGTAGGCCCAAGGGAAGGTGCCGTGGAGATTTGTTCTGGGCACAGACTGAACAAGCAGCCACATACGCAGCAACATCGGTGAGGAGAGATGGCCAGCAGAACTGATGGGAAATCGGGAAATAGCCCAGGACAACTGGTTCTTACCAGGATGACCGGCAGTCTTGGAATTGTGGTACCTGTGCAACAGTCTGATGCGCAACCCATCAGGTACAAAACATTTGCCAGCATGTCTCTCTGTCAGAGCATCAGGTTGGGCAGCCAAGATCTGTTCCCCAAGAGGAGAGGTTAAGTTGGTGCGGATGGCAGCCAGGACATGATCCGAAGGTATGACTGACCGGTGTCGGCACAGAGTCTTCCCTTGACAACTCAGAATACTGGTGAGACAAGGCATCAGCTTTAACATTCTTAGAGCCAGGCAAATAGGAGACCACATAGTTAAAACGAGACAAGAATAAGGCCCATCTGACCTGACGGGGTGTGAGCCTATTGGCCTCCGAGAGATACGTCAGATTCTTATGATCAGTGAGAATGAGAACTGGAACCACAGAACCCTCAAGCAAGGGTGTCCATTCCTTGAGAGACAGGATAATGGGCAAGAGCTCTCTATCTTCAATCTCGTAATTACATTCAGCTGGGGACAGCTTCTTGGAGTAGAACCCACAAGGAAGTAAGGGTCCGTCAGGCGTCCGATGCTGAGATAGGAGGGCACCTACTCCCATCTCAGATGCATCCACCTCTAGGACAAAGGGCAAACCAGGATTGGGATGAGAAAGAATGGGAGCCAAGCAAAAGAAGACTTGAGGGCCTCTAAAGCGTGGATGGCAGCAGGCATCCAGTTGGAGATGGGGATCGCTGTCCTTCTTAGTCAGATCTGAGATAGGTTTGGCCAAAGAGGAAAAGTTCCTGATAAATTTCCGATAGTAGTTGGCAAACCCAAGGAAACGCTAAATGGAACCGAGACCACTAGGGTAAGGCCATTGTAGAACAGCTGAAACCATCTGAGGGTCTACGGAGAATCCTTGAGCAGAAATGATGTAGCCAAAGAAGGCAACCTGAGACAGGTGGAAATCACATTTATCAAGCTTACAGTAAAGCTCATTCTCACGCAGCCGTTGCAGCACTCGTCTGACATCCAGGTAGTGTGATTTAATGGAGTCCAAGTAAATCAAGATGTTGTCCAAATAGACTACCACACATTGCTGCAATGTCATGTACCTGGGTGTCCTTGAACCAGGAGGTTCCCTGTTTCGTAGCGTGCAGCTTTATCTGTTGTGCCACAAAGAAGCTCTGGAGTTTTGACAGTGATTTTCCAGCCTGATGCTTTACTTTTGGACTCACTAGCTCCACCTGCTGCCAGCTGTGAACAATGTACAATTTAACCAGCTGTGAACAATGTACAATTTATTCTGCCTTTAAATAGCAGCACTTCCTGTTCCTCAATGCCCGTTTGTTTTGGAATATCTTCCTGGGTGTGCTGTTTGCTCTTTTACTGACTATCGTGTATTAACTTTTGCCTGTATTCTTGACCCCTCTTCAGCCTGCCGAATCTGTACTTCACCGCCAGCTTGTGTATGACTTCTGCCTGCCTGACCATTCTTTGGATTACGTTTGGATACCGCTTTGCCTGATCTGTTGCCGGCCTGATCTCTGACTACGTTTTCGCCTGAATCCTCAGCACTCAAGCTCCACTTCGGACTTTACCTAACAGGTACCTAACATAACAAACAGGCCATAATGTCAGTGGACCCTGCTGAGATTGTTAAGGTGCTTACGCATCAGGGACAATTGATTGGAGCTCATGAACAGCATATTTCTTCTCTGGACGCTAAGCTAGATGAACTTTGTGCTATGCTAAAATCCTGTTTGCCTGGCTCTTCTGTATCTGTCCAGACTGCTGCTCCAATCCAACCCACCTCTTCTGTGCCCCTCAAACTTCCCTTACCTGAAAAGTTTGGTGGTGACACAGAGGACTGCAGAGGTTTTTTAAACGTTTGTCGTTTGCACTTCCGCAGCAACCCTGGGGCTTTCAGTACTTCTTCTGCCAAAGTGACATTTGTAATTTCATTGTTAAAAGGGAAAGCCCTGGCATGGGTCTCTCCTTACCTGGAACACAATGATCCTTTGCTGCAACATGCTGATAGATTTCTGGCTTCTCTTCAGACTGTATTTGACAAGTTAGATAGAGCTTCTCCAGCTCACTTTTGGCTATTGAGTTCCGTACTCTGGCAGCTGAGACCAAATGGGACTCAGGGGCATTACGTGCAGCTTTCCGTAAAGGTCTTACAGATCACATTAAGGATGAATTGGTCTATAAGGACTCCCCAGAAGATCTTGAAAAATTCATAGAGTTGTGTGTTCGTCTGGATCTCCGGTATCATGAAAGGTGCCAGGAGAGACTCAGAACTCGTAAGCTTCCAAGGCCGGTATATTGCTTGGCCCCTAACTTCCAAGCACCACCTCAGCCTGAACCTGAAATTTCTGTTGAATCCAAGTCTCCTGTGGAACCCATGGAAGTCAGCCATCTCCACCTCTCAGAATCGGAGAGACAGAGGAGGCATGCATTGGGCTTATGCTTATACTGTGGACTTAAAGGACATTTGCTATCTAGTTGTCCAGCCCGTCCAGTAAAAGGCAGGGTCTAACCAGTGTCGGAGGAGCTGGGTTAGACCTTACAAGTTCTTGCTCCAAAACCAAGACTACTGTACCCGCAATCTTCCACTTAGCTTCTAAACTTGTCTCCTGTGAGGCTTTTGTAGATTTGGGAGCTGCTGGTATATTCTTGGATTACAATTTTGCTAAAGAAAATAACATCCCATTTGTTCCAAAGTCTAGACCCCTGAGCATTACCACCCTGAATGGACAGCCGTTGGGAGATGGCCTTGTCAAGTTTGAGACCATCACTATCACCCTTCAGGTAGGCGCACTCCATAAAGAGGAAATCATCCTGTCTCTTATTGATTCCCCACTTCTGCCTGTTATCCTTGGTTACCCTTGGTTACAACAACAAAACCCTTCCTTTGATTGGGTAAAGGGAGAATTAACCTCTTGGGGGTCTTCCTTTTATTTGAACTGTTTATCTCGACCCACAAGACTTTCTGGTTGTCTGTTGGCTTCCACGACCATCCCTCCTACCTTCCTGAATACTATGAATTTGCAGATGTGTTTTGAAAGAGAAAGGCGGAGGTTTTACCTCCACATCGTTCTTTTGACTGTGCGATTAATCTGATCCCTGGAGCACCTCTTCCCAAAGACTTATCCCCTGTCTTTTGCCTGAACAAAAGTCCATGGCGGAATATGTCAAGGACAACTTTGAAAGAGGTTTTATTCGACCCTCTTCTTCTTCTGTAGGGGCCGGTTTCTTCTATGTTGAAAAGAAGGATCTTCGACCATGCATAGACTATTGAGGGTTAAATCAGATCACTGTAAAAGACTCCTACCCATTGCCTCTTATTCTGGAGTTATTTTTATGTGCTTAAGGGAGCGGTTATCTTCACTAAACTTGACCTCCGAGGGGCTTATAATCTGGTTTGAATTAGAGAGGGAGATGAGTGGAAGACAGCTTTCAACACCCGCAATGGACACTATGAGTATCTGGTGTTGCCATTTGGCCTCCTTAACGCTCCTGCTGTCTTTTCATGAATGACATTTTTCATGACTTCAGCAGCAGTTTTGTGATAATCTACCTGGATGATATCCTAATTTTTTCCAAGACTCACCTTGAGCACTGCTCACATGTAAGGCAAGTATTACAGAGGCTGAGAGAAAACCACCTGTATGCAAAGATTGAGAAGTGCAATTTTCTTTAAAACCAGATATCTTTTCTTGGATACATCATCAATAGTGCAGTTTCCAAATGGACCCACAGAAACTTTCTGCTGTCTTGCAATGGCCCCAACCGACCACTTTGAAGGGACTCCAAAGCTTTCTGGGGTTTGCAAATTACTAGAGGCTTTTCATCATGGGTTTTGCCTCCAGAGCTGCCCCCCCTTACTGCTATGACTAGGAAAGGCACCAATTGCAAACTGTGGCCCTCAGAAGCAGAATCAGATGTCCAGCTTTTAAAAGGTATGATCAGCAAGGCTCCAATTCTTCAGCATCCAAACCCTGATCTCCAGTAGAGATGGCCTTGCGGTTCGCCCGGCGGTCGGTTCGCAGCAAATTTTTCTTGTTCGCTACCCGCCAAATTTGCAAACACATGGCGTCGTTCGCGGCGGCCATATTAGCTGACATTGGGGAGAACTTTGACCCATGACACAGCCATCAGGTGAAACAGGACAGCCAATTGAAACATTCCAGCACATGGACAGTCCCCCTACCCTATAAATAGACCTGAGCTGTCGGCCCATTCACATTCCGCTTTCTGCCAGTGTAGGGAGAGGTCTGCTGTGCTCATGAGGGAGAGTTTGCTAGACACAAATAGCGCTGTGAAGATCCACAAAAGTCCTTTTCAGGGCTGGTATTTTGGTATAGGTCTACTAGTATCTTTTGAGTTTAGGGAGAGGTATCCAGTCGCTGCCTTAGGGGCAGTTAGAGATCGGCTATAGTCACACAAATTGCTCTGTTAATGTCGACAAAAGTCCTTTTCAGGGCTGGTATTTCGGTATAGGTCCAGTCTCTCTTCAGTATAAGGACAGGTATCCAGTCTGTGCTGTAGGGGCAGTTAGAGATCGTCATGTGCAGTGACACAAATCGCTCTGTTAATGTCCACAAAAGTCATTTAAAGGGCTGCAATGTCGGTATAGGGTCTATTACAGTCTCTTTAGTATAGGGGCAGGTATCCAGTCTGTGCTGTAGGGGCAGTTAGAGATCGTCAGCAGTGACACAAATCGCTCTGTTAATGTCCACCAAAGTCATTTAAAGGGCTGCAAATTTTTTGGTATTGCTGTGCAGTGCACTAAAAAAGGGGGGGGGGTTAATCCACAGTATAATATACTTTGTAGAAAGCATATTTTAGTGGATTAGTAGTATTATTGTGCACTGTGCAGCATTGTACAGGTGTGGTGACTGAGCGTTGCTGCAGCAATACTACACACAGTGACAACAGTAACTGGCCAATTATTTGTAGAACTGGTGTGATAGACCAGTGGCCCCCCAATACCACATATTGAAGTGGGGTGTTATCTGAGTATACTTTTACAAGTGTATTTGTGTCCTGCAACAATATTGCCTCTTTTGCTGAGTTAAATCTGATACACACAGTGCCAAACTCCCTGGCCAATTTTTTCAACAACTAGTGTGATAGACCAGTGGCCCCCCCAATACCACATATTGAAGTGGGGTGTTATTTAACAGTATACTTTTCTAAGAGTGTATTTTAGTCCTGCAAATATTTGGCCTCTCTTGCTGTGTTGACTGTGCTACACACAGTGACAACAGTTACTGGCCAATTATTTGTAGAACTGGTGTGATAAACCTGTGGCCCCCCAATACCACAGATAGAAGTGGGGTGTTATCTACCTTTTTCCAGATATACTGCGATTCTCTAGAGACTTTTGTCACAGGGTAATTAAAAAACATGACAGGCAGAGGAAGAGGCAGAGACGTACGCAGGGGTGGTAGGGGTAGGGCAGGAGCAGTAGGCCGGAGCCTAACTATGAAGTTTCAAAAGCCGCGTGCAATTACGTCAAAGGACGCACCAGACTTGGTTGAGTGGGTCACTCAGCCTTCCTCTTCTGCACCCTCCTCATTCTCTCTATCGGCACCCTTTTCACGCTCTGCTGTGTGCACCCCCAAAGACACCACCACCACCACCACCGCATACCCTCGATTGACCATTGATTGTCTGGTGAGTAGGGGACCGAGAGGGGAGCACCCGATCGCATCAGCAAGCACTAGCACTTTGGAAATTTTCAGTTTTCACAGAAAAGCACTGAGCACTTGTTAAAGATGAAGATTGAACTTTTTATTTAACCACTTGCCTACAGTGCACTTTCACCCCCTTCCTGCCCAGACCGATTTTCAGCTTTCAGCGCTCTCACACTTTGACTGAGAATTACTCAGTCATGCAACACTGTACCCATACAAAAATTGTGTCCTTTTTTTCACACAAATAGAGCTTTCTTTTGATGGTATTTAATCAATACTGGGTTTTTTATTTTTTGTGCTATAAATAAAAAAAGACTGAAAATATCGTGAAAAAACGCATTTTTCTTTGTTTCTGTCATAAAATTTTGCAAATGAGTAATTTTTCTTCACAAATTTTGGCCAAAATTTATACTGCTACTTATCTTTGGTAAAAATAACCCAAGTAAGTGTATATTATTTGGTCTTTGTGAAAGTTATAGAGTCCACAAGCTATGGTGCGAATCATTGAAAATTGATCACACTTGATCACACCTGATGTACTGAAGGCCTATCTCATTTCTTGAGACACTAAAAAGTCAGGAAAGTACAAATAGCCCCCAAATGACCCCTTTTTGGAAAGTAGACATTCCAAGGTATTTAATAAGGGGCATGGTGAGTTTTTTGAAGTTGTAATTTTTTTCCCACAATGCTTTGCAAAATGAAGATTTTTTTTTTTTTTTACAAATTGCCGTATTAACAGGTTATTTCTCTCGCACAGCACATGTATACTTGCAACTATAACCCAAAACACATTCTACTACTCCTCCTGAGTATGTCGATACCACATGTGTGAGACTTTTTCACAGCCTAGCCATATATAGAGGCCTAACATCCAACCAGCACCGTCTGGCATTCTAGGAGCATAAATTACACATATAATTTCCTGACAACCTATCGCACTTTTGAAGGCCCTGGAGCACCAGGACAATGGAAACCCCCATAAAATGACCCCATTTTGGAAAGCAAACACCCCAACGTATAATCTTTGAGGCATAATGAGTCTTTTGAACATGTCCTTTTTTTCCACAAGTTTTTGGAAAATGTGTAAAGAAAATGAAAATGCTTTTTTTTTACACAAAGTTGTCCATTTAGGCAATATTTCTAACACATAGCATGTACATAGCAAAAATTGCACCCCAAAATACATTCTGCTACTCCTCCTGAGTATGTCGATACCACATGTGTGAGACTTTTTCACAGCCTGGCCACATACAGAGGGCCAACATGCAAGTAGCACCGTCCAGCATTCTAGAAGCAGAAATTACACATATAATTTCCTGACAACCTATCGCAATTTGAAGGCCCTGGAGCACCAGGACAATGGAAACCCCCATAAAATTACCCCATTTTGGAAAGCAAACACCCCAACGTATAATATTTGATGCATAATGAGTCTTTTGAACATGTCGTTTTTTTCCACAAGTTTTTGGAAAATGTGGAAAGAAAATTAAAATGCTTTTTTTTTACACAAAGTTGTCAATTTATGCAATATTTCTAACACATAGCATGTACATAGCAAAAATTGCACCCCAAAATACATTCTGCTACTCCTCCTGAGTATGCGGATACCACATGTGTGAGACTTTTTCACAGCCTGGCCACATACCGAGGCCCAACATGCAAGTAGCACCGTCCGGCATTCTAGAAGCAGAAATCACACATATAATTTCCTGACAACCTATCGCACTTTTGAAGGCCCTGGAGCACCAGGACAATGGAAACTCCCATAAAATGACCCCATTTTGGAAAGCAAACACCCCAATGTATAATTTGTGAGGCATAATGAGTCTTTTGAACGTGTCATTTTTTTCCACAAGCTTTTGGAAACTGTGGAAAGAAAATGAAAATGCATTTTTTTTTACACAAAGTTGTCAATTTATGCAATATTTCTAACACATAGCATGTACATAGCAAAAATTGCACCCCAAAATACATTCTGCTACTCCTCCTGAGTATGGCGATACCACATGTGTGAGACTTTTTCACAGCCTAGCCACATACAGAGGCCCAACATCCAAGTAGCTGTTTACACAAAGTTGTCCATTTATCCACTTTAAGACTGGGCCTATTTTTGACACTTGGTGTTTACAAGCTAAAATCATTTTTATGCTAGAAAACTACTTAGAACCCCCAAACATTATATATATATATATTTTTTAGCAGAGACCCTAGAGAATAAAATGGAGATCGTTACAATATTTTTTATCACACCATATTTGCGCAGCAGTCTTCCAAATGCAATTTTTTTTAACAAAAATTCACTTTTTTTAATTAAAAAATAAGAAAACAGTAAATTTAGCCCAATTTTTTTCCATAATGTGAAATATAATGTTACGCCGAGTAAATAGATACCCAACATGTCATGCTTCAAAATTGGGCACGTTCACGGAATGGCGCCAAACATTTGTACTTAAAAATCCCCATAGGCAACATTTTAAAAATTTCTACAGGTTACCAGCTTAGAGTTACAGAGGAAGTCTAGGGCTCAAATTATTGCTCTCGCTCGAACGATCGCGGCAAAACCTCACATGTGTGGTTTGAACACCGTTTACATATGTGGGCGGGACTTGCGTATGCGTTCGCTTCTGCGCGCGAGCTAACGGGGACAGGGCGCTTTAATTTTTTTTCCTATTTATTTTATTTAATAGTTTTTTATTTTTACACGGTTTTTTTTAAAAAAATGTTTTGATCATTTTTATTCCTATTACAAGAAATGTAAACATCCCTTGTAATAGAAATAGGCATGACAGGTCCTCTTTATTGTGAGATCTGGGGTCAAAAAGACCTCACACCTCACAACTACACTAAAAAAGAAAAAAAAAAAAAAATTTTGAAAAAAAAAAAAAAAAACCAAAAACGAAAAAAAAAAGGCCCTTTAAACTGGTTGCTAGGCACGACTTTTGACGTAGCTCTGGTCCTCCAAGACCATAGAGTCGAGTGAGGGGCATCTTGCCCTCACTCGACTTCCTGTCTCTGAGGATCCGGGACCGGATAATTTTCCCCGCTGCCGGCGGGTCTTGTAAGCTGGGAAAACGTCTAGGACGCGGCGGGAGGCACCTCTTCCCCTGCACCATTGCGGCAGATTCCGCGGTGGATCCGCCACTGAGACCACCCTTATCTGAAAGCCGACCACCCGCCGTTTAAAAAAATACCAGGGTTATGGCAGTTATCTGCTGCCATAACCCAGTATTTAGCTTTAATGGCCGATGTATAAATGATAACCTATCATTTTTGAAGGCCCCTCATATTTTTTACACATAGCATGTACATACCAAGAATTACACTACAAAATACATTCTATAAAGGAAAGTGTAAAAAAAAGTATTACCTGTGGTTTTAGTAGTGCAGTTATCCACAGAGGAGAGCATTAGTCCAGGCAGCAGGCAGGGATATGCTTAGCGACTACAATAGCAATTTTCCAGGCAGCAGGCAGGAATATAGTCTATAGTCAATACTGGGATATTGTCAGCACAGCCGCAGCATTTGTCCAAAGGAATTTTCCAGGCAGAGACATGGTCAGCACAGCCATAATATTGGTCCCGGTACACTGCAGACAATCATTGTACCACTCTCCAGCTAATATCATGCAGCAGGCAGAGGCACGATGGTAGTAAGTTAGCTGAGGGCCTCGGTTAGGTAAGACCTGGGGATAGGGGTAGAGGCTTCTCCCACCCAAATCTCTTTGAAGCCTCCGGACTCCAGACCCTAATCCGGAATTTATGAAACCCAGAGAGAACCAAAAAATTGGTTTTCTCCATCCAGAAAAACAACTCTGGAGCCCCTCACATATGTGAGACCCCTGTGTACTACAGTAGCAGGGGGCAACAGATCAGTTCAAGCGGTAGGCAGAATCATAGTTGGTAAAACAAGCCAGGGTCAGTTCACGTGCAAGCAATCCAAGCGGCAGGCAGAAGAGTAGTTGAAAAACAGGCCAGGGTCAGTTCACAGGGAAGCAATCCAAACAGTAGGAAGTAGCGTAATCGGTAAAACAAGCCAGGGTCAGTTCACGTGAAAGCAGTCCAAACAGTAGGCAGAGGCATAGTGGAAAAACAGGCCAGGGTCAGTTTATGTGGAAGGCAGTGGCATGGTGATATGAGGAAAATTGGTCAGCACAGATGAAAACGGGGAAATGGACTAGTAATTTACCAATGTATGGTAACGTGTGAAGCATTCTCTAACGCACAAGCCAGGTTGGGAGGGACAGTACCGACAATAGAAGCTGGTATCCTTACGAAACCCCCTTTTGCTGCATACACGGCATCTTTTTTGGCGTCTTCGGCCTGCTTCAGACAGTGGAACGTAGTCTGGAAAGTGGCACTCACTAAGTCGGCTAACAGCCTCAGAGCGAAGGTTTTCTTTGGGGAGTCCTTGTGGGTAGATGAGGGTCGTGACAGTTTCTTCAATGAATTTTAGGAAGGAGATGGGGCTTTCCGTGGATTTGGTGTAAATTACATAAGCGTTATAAAAGGCCAATTGAAATAAATAAATTGCAACTTTCTTATACCAGAATCGGGACTTCCTTGTGGCCAAGTAGGGCTGAATCATTTGGTCGTTAAAATCCACCCCCCCATGTAAAGATTGTAATCCTGCACACATGATGGTTTTTGGATGGGGCCTCTTCTTCTTCGAACCTCCACTGTGGTGTCGTTATGAATGGTGGACATCATGTACACATTTCGGTTATCCTTCCATCTCAAGGCCAGCACTTTGTTGTTTCTCAAGGCTGCTATTTCCCCCTTCCTCATTCTTTTATTTACTAAGGATTGTGGGAAGCCCTTCCTGTTCTTCCTGGTGGTTCCGCAGGCCAGGGTTCCTTCAAGGTACAGATGTTTGAAGAGGGGCACGCTGGTATAAAAATTATCCAGGTATATGTGGTACCCTTTCCTCAGCAGTGGGTACGCCAAGTCCCATACAATCTTTCCATTTGTGCCCATGTAGGCTGGGCAGTCAGGGGGATTGAGCTGGGAATCTCTTCCTTCGTATATGCGGAACGCATACATATATCCCGTAGCTCTGTCGCACAGTTTATAGAATTTGACACCATATTTGGACCTTTTGCTCGGAATGTATTGCTTTATTCCTAGCCGGCCTGTGAAGTGTAGCAGGGACTCATCTACACATATGTTTTGATCAGGGACGTAAAGTTCTGCAAAACTTTGGGAAAGAAAATTTATGAGGGGGCGAATTTTATATAGCTTGTCAAAATTTGGATGATTTTGGGGGGGTGCACTGGCTGTTGTCACTGAAATGAAGGAAGCGCATGATAATTTCATACCTGGACCTGGACATTAGGGCAGAATATATGGGCATACTGTGTATGGGTTGGGTGGACCAATCGGCATGTCCTTCATTTTTTTTTTGTAACCTCCATGTTTATGGTAAGGCCCAAAAACATTTTGAACTCCTCCAAGGTTAACTCTCTCCACTCAAACGGATGGGAATAGGAAGATTGGGGGTTGTTTACAATAAACTGCTGGGCATACAGATTTGTTTGGTCCACGATGTATTGCAGAATATTGTTGGGCAAAAATAAATGGAGAAAATCAATTAACGAAAAATTTTCTGTATTGGCCTGCACACCTGGCTGTGCGGTAAAAGGGGGAATATTTGCTGATCCTGAGTTGAAGGGCAGCCATCTTGGGTTGGCAAGAGCATCTGGGAGGTGGATAGTGGCCCTGGCTCTTGGGGGATGTGACACTCCAGTGCTGGTAGAAGGGGGATTTGAAATTGGGAGTGATGCCGCAGTGCTGGTGCTGGGCCTGGACATTCGCTCCTGGGGTGTATTGCTGGTGGCAGTGCTGGTACTGGGCCTGGGCATAGGATCCTGGGGTGTACTGCTGGTGGCAGTGCTGGTACTGGGCCTAGGATCCTGGGGTGTATCCCTTGTGGCTGCCTGGTTTCCAGAGCGCCGTGCCCTTTTGGGAGGGACCCATTCTTCCTCCGAGTCCATCTCCGATCCGCTACTATTAGCGACTTCAAATTCCGAATCGGATTCGGAATTGGATTCGGATACTGATGAGAGCTCCCCGGTGCCCTCATTAGTCGTAGAAATGATCTGAAACGCCTCCTCGCTGCTGTACATCCTTTTTGACATTCTGGCTGTGCGACAGGTGACTGCGGATGATCACTGATGGGTGGCAGGTGACGGATAGGTGGCAGGTGACGGATAGGTGGCAGGTGACGGTCACTGATGGGGTGAGAGATGACGATCACTGATGGGGTGACAGGTGATGAATGATTGATGGGGTGACAGGTGGCAATCACTGATGGGGTGACAGGTGACGATGACTGATGGGGTGACAGGTGACGGTGATTGATGGGGTGACAGGTGACGGGTGCTGGTCACCGATGGGTGACAGGTGCACCGCTGGCGATACTGATGGCAGTCTCTGGTGACAGGTGCACTTTATAGGTAGCGATTTTTGGGCACTGATGGTGACAGGTGACTGTTGGGTGACAGGTGCAATTGGGGGGGGGCTGATGACACTTTTTTTTTTCTGCTTTTACACTGACAGGTACACAGATCAGTAACTCACTGTTTCTGGCTCTGCTCTCCTCACACTGGAAACGGTGTGTGAGGGGAGAAGAGCTAGTAACAGTGAGTTACTGCTCTTTGTTTACATTTGTGATGGGCTGTGAATGGCTTCACAGCCCATCACGTGGTAATCAGCCACTGTCATTGGCTGTTTTACACTGTCGGTGACTAGCTGTGTTCCTAGGGAACACATAGCCACCGACATGACCGCGCTGCGCGCTCCCGATCGCGCATGCGCGGTCATTTTCTGCGCTCCTCTATTGTGATCAGCTGTGTCATTGGAACACAGCCGATCACGTGGGAAACAGCCATGCCCATTGGCTGTTTCCCCTCTGCCGGTGACGGGGGGTGTCCCTGGGACACGCCGACACCGGCAGTGCAGGGCGGCGCACGCGATCGCGCGTCTGCCCTGCTGAAAGGGCAGATGACGGCGGCCCAGAACAATGGCAGTTAAGTTATTGAGCACGGAGTTATTGTTCATGATCAAGGATTAACTAATATGTTTATTTTTTATTCATAATTGTTGCCACTAAAGCACTGGACACTGATATGATATATTTTATTTATTTATGATCAATTCACACTGTATATTGTTATATACATTTATTTATTTGATTGATAAGCACAATTCAGCACTTTATTTGTATAGCACTTTATACATAATAAATTTTTTCTGTGGTAGATTTTGCACATATTTATTTGGCAGCGCTGATACATACCCATTTATCCAGATGCGCAGCCATTGTTGTCATCGGATCAGGAAGAGGAGGTAGCAACAGCCGCCACTCAGCAGTCTGACGACAGTACCCAGATCAGCCCAAGGAGGTTGGTCCCCGCTGTTGCTGCCTACTCCGAGATCTTGAATGTTAGTGGTGGGAAGGTGACGTGGATGATGACGAGTCTATGGACGTCACGTGGGTGGCCACAAGAGAGGAAGAGGAAAGGAGTTCAGAGGGAGAGACGGACCGGCAGATAGGGAGGAGAGGCAGGCAGAACTTGCATTGCACAAGAGGTACAAAGCAGACTGCAAATTTATCAGGAGCGAGCCATCAACCATGTACAGTCACATCTGGCGCTCCCAGGACGCCGACACATGGCTCTGCAGTGTGGGCTTTTTTTAATGTGTCCGTTGCTGACAACAGTGTTGCCATCTGCAGCCTTTGCAGTCAAGGCATAAGTCGCGGTAAGCCCAAAACTCACCTAGGGACAACTGCCTTAAGAAGGCACCTGAACTCCCATCACCGAGCCCAGTGGGAACAACACCGTCAGAACCCACAAAGCCACACTCCAGGCTCTCACCGTCCAGCCCCTTCTCCTTCTCCTCTCTCCTCACATTTGCCCTCCACTCCACCTTCCATGATGCCGTCGTCACGTTGTTCTGGAAAAAGGCAGGCTTCTGTGGTCCAAATGTTGGAGCGTAAAAAAATGATGACGCCGGATAACCCTCTTGCCCAACGTTTGACTGCTGACTTGTCGGAACTGATAGCCTGCCAACCACTGCCATATCAACTGGTGGACTCGGAGGCCTTTCGTAAATTTGTGGCCATTGGAACACCACAATGGAAGGTCCCAGGCAGGAAATATTTCTTGCAAAAGGGCATTCCAGAGCTGTATGGCCATGTTCAGCGGCAAGTGAATATATCTCTGGCACACAGTGTTGGTGCCAAGATACATCTGACCATAGACACATGGTCTAGCAAACACGGGCAGGGAAGGTATATCACTTTTACTGCCCATTGGGTGAACCTTCTGACGGCTGTTAAGCATGTAACCCGTGGCACCTGTGTAGATTTAGTTGTACCGCCACGGATTGCAAGCAGGCCTGTCTCTTCTTCTCCTCCTCCTCCATCCTCCCTCTCCTCCTCGGCTGACTCCTCCTCTTCCGCTGCTACCGTCTCTTCTCCTGCGCCGCCCAAGATCCCCAGAACCTATTCCACATGTCAGGTGAGAAGTTGCCATGCTGTGCTGCGTCTGTTGTGCCTGGAAGCCAAGAGCCACACTGGTCCTGCACTCCTTTCACCTTTGCGTTCACAGGCAGATCAGTGGCTGACACCACTGAATTTGACAGTTGGTAACGTGGTGTGAGACAACGGTGCAAATCTGCTGAGTGTGCTGAAACAGGGCAAAATAAAACACGTGCAATGGATGGCACATGTCCTGAACTTGGTGGTGCAGCGATTCATTGGCAAATACCCTGGGGTCCAGGACGTCTTGCGGCAGGCCAGGAAAATCTCAGGCCATTTCCAAAGATCTTACACAGCCATGGCTCGCCTTCCCGACACAACCTACCCCTCAGGCGTCTTATTTGTGACTGCCCGACGCAATGGAACTCAATGTTGCATATGCTCGACATGCTGCTCCAGCAGAAACATGCAGTTAATGACTACCTGTTCGAACTCGGCGGCAGGACAGGTTGTGGGGAGCTTGGTTTTTTTTCACCTCACCAGTGGCTGCTCATGCGGGACGCATGCAGACTTCTGCGGCCATTCGATGAGATCACCAAACTGGTCAGTCACGGCCAGAGCGCCATAAGTGACATCATACCTTACGCCTTCTTTCTGGAGCGTGCATTGCATTGTGTCAATGATCAAGCTGTCGAGGAGCAGGAGCAGGAAAATGAGGAAGTCGCAATGTTGGATGAATTCCCAGGGGGTGCTACTCCATCTGAGACAAATCAACAGCAGGAGTCTGAAGAGGAGTCAGAGGAGGATGGTGCTGGGGGGGATGAGGAGGAGCAAGAAGAGCATTTCTGGGATCTCTGGTGTTATCCGTGGAGGGGGGGAGGAGAACGAGGACGACATTATCCTGGATGATGAGCTGGAAGCATGCCACTACACCACTTCCACTTTAGTGCGAATGGGGGCCTACATGCTCCAGTGTTTTAAGGGGGACCCCCGTATAAAACGCATAAAGGCCAAGGACCAGTACTGGGTGGCAACAGACTTAGACCCCCGATACAAACACAAAATGGCGGAAATGTTACCACAATCACAGAGGGCGGTCAGAATGCAGGGCTTCCAGGCCTTGCTGCGGGAAATGCTGCATTCTGCTTTAACGTGCGCTGGCAAAGGAATTTCCAGTCACAGAGAGACAGTTGCGGGTAGCAATCCAACAGCGTCTGCAAGAAGAGGGCGGTTTGAAGATGTCTTGGTCACTTCAGATATGAGATCCCTCTTTCAGCCGAACCATCGACAGATGTACTCCGGATCCAGCATGAGAAAAACGCCTAGACCGACAGGTGTC
Source organism: Pelophylax lessonae (assembly GCF_965119305.1). Taxonomy (NCBI): domain Eukaryota; kingdom Metazoa; phylum Chordata; class Amphibia; order Anura; family Ranidae; genus Pelophylax; species Pelophylax lessonae. Next base: position 243,940,127 of record NC_138774.1, on the reverse strand, counting down.
CGACTACATTGGGTTAACGGCCGATGTGGACGCTTTGAGGAGTGATGAACCCCTGGACTACTGGGTGGGCAGGCTTGACCTCTGGCCAGAGCTTGCACAATTTGCAATGGAAATGTTGGCTTGCCCCCCGTCCAGTGTCCTGTCCGAAAGGACGTTCAGCGCAGCAGGGGGGATCATGACCAATAAGCGCACTCGCCTAGCTCATGACAGTGTAGGCTACCTCACATTTATAAAAATGAATGAGGCATGGTTCTCTGAGGAATTCAACACATGTGACCAGTAGACCATGTTTCATTGAAATTCCTCATGCCAGGCCACAAATATCTGCCAGACCGCCATCCACCCACAACAATTCATGGTCCTTGTTTTCGCTAAATACAGCGGCATAAAAGGAATTTCATGTCCATTGAATGGCTAATTTTTGGGGCCTATACAGGCCGAAACTTACTTCTGTATACTGTGAATGCCTAATGTACCTCTAGCCATCAAATACACTAAGTTCTTTGCTGTCAGTTAAACCCATGTGGGCTAATTTTTGGGGCCTATACAGGCCAACACTTACTTCTGTATACTGTGTGAATGCCTAATGTTCCTCTAGCCATCAAATACACTACGTTCTTTGCTGTCAGTTAAACCCATGTGGGCTAATTTTTGGAGCCTATACAGGCCGACACTTACTTCTGTATACTGTGAATGCCTAATGTACCTTCAGCCACAGAATACTACGTTCTTTGCTGTCAGTTAAACCCATGTGAGCTAATTTTTGGGGCCTATACAGGCCGACACTTACTTCTGTATCCTGTGAATGCCTAATGTACCTTCAGCCACAGAATACTACATTCTTAGCTGACAGGTAAACCCATGTGGGCTAATTTTTGGGGCCTTTTATGGCTGACACTTACTTCTGTATACTGTGAATGCCTAATGTACCTTCAGCCACAGAATACTACGTTCTTTGCTGTCAGTTAAACCCATATGAGCAAATTTTTGGGGCCTATACAGGCCGACACTTACTTCTGTATCCTGCGTGAATGCCTAATGTACCTCTAGCCATCAAATACACTACAATCTTAGCTGTCAGGTAAACCTATGTGGGCTAATTTTTGGGGCCTTTTATGGCCGACACTTACTTCTGTATCCTGTGAATGCCTAATGTACCTTCAGCCACAGAATACTACGTACTTAGCTGTCAGGTAAACCCATGTGGGCCAATTTTTGGGGCCTATACTGGCCGACACTTACTTCTGTATCCTGTGAATGCCTAATGTACCTTCAGCCACAGAATACTACATTCTTAGCTGTCAGGTAAATGCATGTGGGCTAATTTTTGGGGCCTGGAATGGCCGACACTTCTTTATCCTGTGAATGCCTAATTTTTCAGACTGGAATTGAAAATCAATATATACTGTGTGTATATATATATATATATATATATATATATATATATATATATATATATATATACACATATATACAGTATCTCACAAAAGTGAGTACACCCCTCACATTTTTGTAAATATTTTATTATATCCATGTGACAACACTGAAGAAATTACACTTTACTACAATGTAAAGTAGTGAGTGTACAGCTTGTATAACAGTGTAAATTTGCTGTCCCCTCAAAATAACTCACACAACCATTAATGTCTAAACAGCTGGCAAAAAAGTGAGTACACCCCTAAGTGAAAATGTCCAAATTGGGCCCACTTAGCCATTTTCTCTCCCCGGTGTCATGTGACTCATTAGTGTTACAAGGTCTCAGGTGTGAATGGGGAGCAGGTGTGTTAAATTTGGTGTTATCGCTCTTGCTCTCTCATACTGGTCACTGGACATTCAACATGGCACCTTATGGCAGAGAACTCACTGAGGATCTGAAAAAAAGAATTGTTGCTCTACATAAAGATGGCCTAGGCTATAAGAAGATTGGAGAGACCTTGAAACTGAGCCGCAGCATGGTGGTCAAGACCATATAGCGGTTAAACAGGACAGGTTCCACTCAGAACAGGCCTCGCCATGGTCCACCAAAGAAGTTGAGTGCATGTGCTCAGCATCATGCTCGGACCATACGCCACATACTGCATCAAATTGGTCTGCATGGCTGTCGTCCCAGAAGGAACCTCTTCTAAAGATGATGCACAAGAAAGCCCACAAACAGTTTGCTGAAGACAAGCAGACTAAGGGCATGGATTACTGGAACCATGTCCTGTGGTGTGATGAGACCAAGATAAACTTATTTGGTTCAGATGGTGTCAAGTGTGTGTGGTGACAACCAGATGAGGAGTACAAAGACAAGTGTGTCTTGCCTACAGTCAACCATGATGGTGGGAGTGTCATGGTCCAGCACTGGGGAGCTACAGTTTATTGAGGGAACCATTCATGCCAGCATGTACTGTGACAAACTGAAGCAGAGCATGATCCCCCTCCTTTCAGAGACTGAGCCGCAGGGCAGTATTCCAAAATGATAACGACCCCAAACACACCTCTAAGATGGCCACTGCCTTGCTAAAGAAGCTGAGGTTAAAGGTGATGGACTGGCCAAGCATGTTTCCACACCTAAACCCAATTGAGCATCTGTGGGGCATCCTTTAACATAAGGCAGAGGAGTGCAAGGTCTCTAACATCCACTAGCTTCATAATTTTGTCATGGAGGAGTTGAAGAGGACTTTTTATATATTTACCAAAACTATTGGGACGCCTGCCTTTATACACACAAGAACTGATTACTCATTTTCGTCCGTTTTTTTGTTGCATGCTAGTCTCCTATCGAAAGTGAAGAGGTTACTTTCATATGAAAATTCTCGTATGAGAGAATTCAACTTCAGAAGTGATGTAATGTGTTGAATTCTTTTGTGTATATTCTTTTGTTTCCGAGCATGCGTAGTCTTGCTCTTATAATTTTTTTTTGGATGAAAACTACTAACTAAACAAAAATCATGTTCATGTATGATAAAAAAATGTTATAGCCTGCACATACAGTTTTTGTTGTCTTAAAATTCGTAATCGGCTGTTGAAAGCACTATACTAACAATCCGAAAATCGGCAGATTCCGATTTTCTTATCGTGTGCTCCTTGAGTCCATAGAGTTTAATATTGAGTTGGCACACCCTTTGCAGTTATAACAGCATAATTCTCCCTCCTCCAAATTATTTGGACCAGTTCACAAAGAAAGATCTATAAAGACATGGATGAGCGAGTTTGGATGAAGCAACTTGACTGGCCTGCACAAAGCCTGTTTTCATCCTTATAGAACACCTTTGGGATGAACTAGAGCAGAGACTGCGAGCCAGGCCTTCTCCTCCAAGATCAGTGCCTGACCTCACAAATACGCTTCTGGAACAATGGTTAAACGTTCCCATAAACACGCGCCTAAACCTTGTGGACAGCCTTCCTAGAAGAGTTGAAGCTGTTATAGTTGCACAGGGGGTGCCAACTCAATATTGAACACTACGGACTAAGACTGGGATGCCATTAAAGTACATATGCGTGTAAAGGCAGTTGTCCCAAAACTTTTGACAATATACTGTATATACTGTATGTGTAAGAGTCCATATAGTAATTACTAACTTTGGATGAACCAGACAATTTAATTCATAAATACTGTTTCAAAGTGTTTTTATCTGTTGTGTGTTTTTTTTTTTTTTTTTTCATTCTCTACAGCCATTTCCAATAATCCAATGTATAATGTAAAATTGTAGAGGTTCATCAGTTTGTGTTAACTAAATATTTGTTAGCTGCTGTGCAAAACAGTATGTGGCACCAGATGGGTTAAGAAGCACATTGGGGGCTTCCTACCCTCCTCTTTTCAATGCCCTTGTGTGGGGGCTGCCCAGCTAGTGGTGCCAGCTAGGCACCATCTGCTTCGACACTTGGACCTCATAATATTCCTCTTAATTACATTAGCAACACTATCAGGTCTGGCGTTAAGAGGGGCGGAGAGATTTTCCTCCAACAGCCTGAAAATCTGCACTAATTACAACGAACAGCAGTAGCCAGATGTGAGCAAGAAGTGCAGAGACGAAGACAGTCAATAAACGTAATATTCAGGAAAAAGCATAAGTAGAAGCTAAAGTTTAGCGCTAACAGTGTTTCAAACAAACTTTAGCATAAATTATCACATAAAGAGTATATATTCTAATGTAATCATATTTGCAATATTGCTGAGTGGATAAACTCAATATACTGTATATCTTGAGAAGGGCCCAGCCTGTTCTCTGTTCTGGAAAGGGCTTTTCTCTCCCAGTCAATAGGTGTAGGAACCCAAACACGTTCCCCCCCACCGAACTGCATCGAATGGTGGATGTGGCTAAATTTCACAGTGGGAGGATCTTAAAGGGGCAATAAATACCAGTAATGCATTTGGTGTGTAGTTCAGGGATGCACTATGTGCAGAGTTTTTAGAGGTGTGCAGGCTTCAGCTCTCTTTCACAGGCTGTACACATCTCGCTTCCAAATGTCCCTGAATTTGACCTCTCCACTCTCCCCCCACCTCTGCACACATTTCCCTCCACAGTCCCCTAAATGTGTGAGGGTCACATAAAAGGGCCAGATGCGGCCCGGGGGCCTTGTGTTTGATACATGTGATGTAGTGTCAACACTCAGAGCAGAGATCTATTCAAAAGAGTCCCTGTGAAGGGGGATTTCTAATAGACCAGGGGCACCTCTGTGCACACAGAGAAAAATGTAGAAGTGCTAGTAGGATATCACGATGACCACTTTGGATCAGATATAAGACTAATGCAGTCTTTCTCTCCTCGCCTTCCAGGACGGCCCAACAGTGAGAGATGATAGGCTCCTCCCTACCGTAAACACAATCAATTACAATTAGTTAAAAGGCCCCACCCTTCCCTCTGCCCCTCAGTTTAGATTGTGTTTCTTCCTACAGCAAAACGTTTGTTATGTTCACTGGCCTGCAGACTCTGAGAGTCGAACGGTACCCCTGTGAGCCAGGTTCAGCAAAGGGCCACTGCGAGCTGAGCTCTACCTGCCGCCTCTCCAGGCTTCTCACAGGTCACCTCCAGGTACACAGGCCGTCAGTCACCTGCGGTGTCCCTCTAGGTCCTGTTTTCCGGCGCCAGCAGCTCTCCTCCACAGAAGGATTTTGAATTTCCCGCCGGACAGGCGGTTAAAGCCTCCTCTTCAGACCGGAACTTCCGACGCAACGTCAGGACGCACGCAACATGAAGGCCGGAACAAGGAAGAAGAAGAATGTGGAGGAGATGCCGGAGCCGCTGCTTAGTGGCAAAGCAGATTCCAAGGCTATCGCAGCTCGGACAACTGCTGGGGAAATGAAGCCCTCCACGACTCAGCCTCTGGGGAAGGAGGAGGAGAGGCCGGTCCAGGTGTCGGTAGCAAAACCCAGGTCGGAACCGGGTAAGTGCTGAGAACTTATCCTGTATTGGGGTATTTCTTTTAAAGTCTGCTGGTTATCGACTTAAAAATGCCTGGAAATTATCCCATTTTCCCTGACCTTAGATGGACCCATCAATGTCCTTTCTATGGTCCTCATGTTAACATTTTTAGGAGGAGTGATACTTATACTGCTTTGTATCCTGTCTTCCAGAGTCCCTGAGCGGTTCACAAGAAACCTCTACTACTACCCCAGCATTATCAGGCCCTGTTGCTTCTAGGAAGTGTGGTAATTGCAGGGATAGGCTATCCAGTTCCCACACTAAGCCATTCTGCTATAAATGTATTTACAAGTTAGCAGGAAAAGAAGCTTCAGGGTTAATGAAAGACTTCATTAAAACAGTACAGGATGAAATGTTAACCACTATTAAGTCAGTACAATCTTCTATAAGAACCCCTAATGTTGTAGAACCCAGATATATTTCTTCAATGGAAGGTACCTCTTCACAAGAAAGTTCCTTACATAGATCAGGACCTTCAAGTCTTATATTATCTTCCCAAAATCTCCCTTCAGCACAGATTAGGGAAGAAAATAGGTTATCACCAGAGGAGAGCAACTCGGATTCCCAAACCTGCTCAGAAGGTGAAGGGGACAGGGACTCAGATGCTCCTGATGAGGTAGAATCATTTAAAAACCTATTTGGTTTGGAGAACATGCAGGGACTCCTTCAGGCCATTTATGCCTCAGAGGAGATACCCGATTTGCCTAAAGAAACCACGGCACAAGATAAGATCTATAAAGGACTAGGGAAGAGCCCTTCTAGAGTTTTACCTATCCACCATTCACTGAAGAGTTTAATTCTTCAACAATGGCAACTACCTGAAAACAGGTTAAATAAAGGGAGTTCTTGGAAAAGGAGGTTTCCCTTTAAGGAAGATGACATAGGGAAGTTCCTTAAAAAAACAAAACTAGATGCCCCCTTGGCACAAGTAACAAAAAGGTCAGACCTATCCTTTGTGGATGCGGGTAACATCAAGGATGCCATGAACCGTAAAGCAGAGGCCTTACTGAGAAAAGCCTGGGATGCCAATCCCAGACCAAAACTACTATGGCTCCTGCCTTGGCTGCTTCTTGTGTGGCAAGAAATGCTTTTTTCTGGGTCGATAGACTGAGTAAAAATTTTTCTCAGACCAAAACTCAAGACATCCAAGATTCCTTTTCAGTGATAGGTAAGGCTGTGGCTTATCTAGCAGATGCTGCGGTGGAGTCGGTCATAGCCTCTGCAAAAACAGGGGCTCTCCTAAATTCTGCTAGGAGAGCCATCTGGCTAAAAGAATGGGAAGGTGACGTCACCTCTAAATCTAAGCTCTGTGGTCTTCCCATTGAAGGGTCTCTTCTGTTTGGCTCTGGTTTGGATGAGGTCCTTACCAGATCCTCAGAAAAAGGGAAGAAATTCCCTGCAAAACCCAAAAAAGAGGCTAGCAGAAAATGTTTTCGCTGCCCCAGGGATCATAGACAGCAAAGGAACAAAAGGGAACCTGCAAAGAATTGGAGGTTTCAGAAGGGAAGGCAGACAAATAGCTTACTTTTCCCTTCCGCCTCTGCTACAAGAGACAACATATGACTCAAAAGTCAGAGTAGGTGGCAAACTGAGCCAATTTCTATCCAGCTGGGAAGAAATGGCAGTCTCCCCATGTATTCTTACCATCATAAGAGAAGGCTATCGACTACAATTTGCATCGATACCACCTCCAACAGTAACCCTTACTCAGATTCCCAAGGAAATTCAGAAAAAGGAAGCCCTACGACTAGGGATTCAGGAACTGGCAGAACAGCTGGTAATTATTCCAGTCCCAGAAGATCAAATTTTCCAGGGGTTCTACTCCCATGGGTTTGTAGTTCCAAAACCCTCGGGAAAACATTGCCTGATAATAAACTTGAAAAACCTCAACAAGTTTCTTCTTTACAAAAAATTTACAATGGAAACTATCTATTCAGTGAGAAAAAAGTTACTGAAAGATGTTTTCATGACTAGGTTAGACCTGCATGTTCCCATTCACAAGGAACATCAGCCCTTCCTGAGGTTTACCATAGTAACAAAAGAAGAAACAACTCACTGGCAGTTCAGAGCTCTACCTTTTGGTCTAGCAGCCAGTCCAAGAATCTTTACCAAGATCCTAGCGGAGGCAGTAGCTCAGCTACACATTCAGGGGACAGCCTTGATCCCTTATTTAGACGACCTACTGATATTTGGCAAATCAGAAGCCCAAATGAAAGTGGACACCCAGCAGGTGATAAGTTTCCTACAGAAGTTAGGGTGGCTTATAAACCTGGAAATTTCATCCCTGGTACCGACACAGATACAGTCCTTCCTGGGGTTCCAGGTGGACTCTGTGTCACAGAAACTCTTTCTTCCCACATAAAGGAGGGAAAAAATAGTTTCTGCAGTCCTAGCCCTAAAAAATGCTCAATCCTGTTTCAGGAGAGAAGTTTTAAAGGTACTAGGTCTTATGTCAGCCAGCATCTCAGAAATCGTGTGGGCACAGCTTCACGCCAGAGAACTGCTTTTCTTCCATCTATCCTCTTGGGACAGAAAAACAGAATCTCTAGACAAATTGATCAGTCTCACCCCAGAGGTACAAACATCTTTGGAGTGGTGGATCAATCCGAACAATCAGGGGGAAGGCAGACCTTGGGGTCAATGGAATCCCATGAGAATTACCACAGATGCCAGCACCAGGGGCTGGGGAGCTCACCTGGAAGGGGCTCAAGCTCAGGGAATTTAGAGCAAGAGAACAGCTCAGGCCTCCTCCAACTTCAGAGAATTGAAGGCAGTAGGGAAAGCCCTAAAAACCTTCCAAAAGTTCATCCTGAACAGGGAGGTTCTGATCTTATCAGACAACACCACAACTGTGGCCTATCTGAATCGACAAGGAGGGACCAGGTCAAAACCCCTCCTTACCTTGACCCAACACATCTTGGGTTGGGTCGAAGGGAGGATAATTTCCCTAGTAGCCATTCCCATCAAGGGAAAGAACAACCTGCAGGCAGACTTCCTCAGCCGCTACCACATAAAAGAGGGAGAATGGGAACTAAGTCCCAAAATCTTCCTGTCGTTGGTAGAAAGGTTCGGTCAACCGGAGATAGACCTATTTGCCTCAGCTCGGAACAAAAAGGTGAAAAGATTCTTTTCCCTCACCCGGTCCAAAGGGATGGCTGATCTGGATGCTCTAGCCAAACCATGGCAGTTCGATCTAGCCTATGATTTCCCTCCTCTGATGCTAATTCCCAGAGTCCTGCAGAAACTGAGCAGGTCCCGGGATCTGAAATTGATTCTAATTGCCCCTTGGTGGCCCAAAAGGCCATGGTTTGCCATTCTGAAAGCCATGTCAATAGCTCGCCCTTGGCAACTCCCAGTCTCCCCAGACCTTCTGTCTCAAGGACCAATACTGTGTCAGGATCCATGTTTTTTTCAGTTGACAGCCTGGTTACTGAGTGCCAACTGCTTAGAGCAAAGGGTTGCTCAGAAAGAGTGGTAGATACTCTCTTACTGAGCAGAAAACCAGTCACTAGAAAAATTTATCTGAAAGTTTGGAAAAATGTTGTGCCTGGCAGGGGCAAGGAATTTGCCTCTACCTCTATTCCGACGATTCTGTAATTTTTACAAAACAGAGTAGATAAGGGCGTGGCGATTAACACCCTTAAGGTACAAATAGCGGCTCTTTCTGTATTTTTTTATACTAGTCTGGCAAAAGAGCCGTTGATCAAAAGATTTTTATTACTAGACATAGCGTTACCCCTATTATCAAGGACAGGTTCCCCCCTTGGGACCTGAATAGGGTCCTAGAGGCTTTATCTAAGGACCCTTTTGAACCTTTAAAGGAAATCTCCTTTAAATTTTTGTCTTTAAAAGTAGCCTTCCTGTTAGCCATTACTACAGCAAGAAGAGTAGGTGATCTACAAGCTCCTACATGAGCCTTTTTTAGTGGTTTTCCCAGATAGGATTGTCCTAAAGCCAGATCCTCTATATTTACCTAAGGTAGCATCCTATTTCCATAGGACACAGGAGATAAATCTACCTTCCTTTTGTGACAAGCCAAAAAATAAGAAGGAATGGGAATTCCACTGTATTGATGTGAGAAGAGCCCTTCTCACCTACTTTGAAAGAACCAAAACCTTCAGGAGATTAAATCACCTTTTAGTCCTTCATTCTGGGCCCATAAAGGGGTTGCAGGTTTCTAAGCCTTCAATAGCTAGGTGGATTAGACAAGCAATTACCACCTCTTATGAGTCATCAGGTGTTCCTGCTCCATCTAAAGTTAAGGCGCACTCAAAAAGAGCCATTGCTATATCCTGGGCCGAGAAGGCCGGAGCATCATGGGAACAGATCCCAGGGCAGCCACCTGGTCCAGTAATGACACCTTCCTGAAGCATTATCGTGTTGAAATACTGTCCCAACAAGACCTAGCATTTGGCCAAAAGGTCTTACAGGCAGTGGTTCCACCCTAAGGTAGGCCTAAAGGTAATCTTTTATCCTCTCACTGTTGGGCCGTCCTGGAAGGCGAGGAGAGAAAACCTACCGTTAGTTTACCGGTAACGGTTTTTCTTACGAGCCTTCCAGGACGGCCGGCCTACCCGCCCTGTTAAAAGGGTGTATGGTAATGTGAATAAACTTAGGTGGCAAGTACCTATAGAATTATGAAGAACACTTCCCTCGGAGATGGTTGTGGAAGATACTTTTTTACAACTGAGGGGCAGAGGGAAGGGTGGGGCCTTTTAACTAATTGTAATTGATTGTGTTTCTGGTAGGGAGGAGCCTATCATCTCTCACTGTTGGGCCGTCCTGGAAGGCTCGTAAGAAAGACCGTTACCGGTAAACTAACGGTAGGTTTTTTAACTGAACAATAATAAATTGATCTAAAAACGGTAATGTTATATTATGATCAAAATATAATGAATAGATAGATAGAACAAGTAATTCAATTACACAAACATTTTTAATGTATAGAATGTATCATCTCCATATCTCAAAGAAGACCTGGGGCACATGCCTCGGGGGCCAGGGTCTGTCCTCAAGGGATATAAGAAATTGTCCAGTAGCTTAATTCTGCAAATCCTAAAAGAACTGAATTGCTTTTCACATTTTAATGATAAGTGACTATGAATTTTTATGTCTAATATATTCATTTTTTTGGTGTAAAAAGACAATTTTAGTTGAATTTAGTGTTGAAAATTGGTGCAGAGACTCTTGCGCCAACAACAAACCAATCCAAGGTGACAATGAATGTACCCAGTGCGACAACCAGGTGATTACCTTGCTTCTCAGGGAGGTCACCAATAGCAGCCTATGTATAACTCTCACAAGTTTAAGCAGTAACTTATAGACCGTGTGTAGCTAGTAATAAGAAGAGACATCATAAAGAGGATGACATTGTATATAGGGGACTTACCTGGACAGATATCATTGGCATTTTAGACAAAGGCCACTGCCCAGTGCGCTGTGATTCATGGTACGAACATGATTACTTGTGTGATTCCTTCTTTTTCCCCGGAGGTAACTGTTCCGAGGATGTATGTTATTTATGTGCTATGTTAAAAATATTCACATAATTAGAAAAAAATTGTTTCTATTTGCAAATAACCTTATCATAGTTTACACCAGAAACATCATGTTGGTGCCTTTTATAAGAGATCATTAACAAATTAAATTTTGCACTGCCCAAGGTGGTGATGTCTTGCTGCCCTGAGAGAAGTGAGAACTCTGGGGATCTCAGTGCAAAAGGTAGCACTACATTGTCTGTCCCAAACTCAGTCCTATCCTTCAACTCTTCTCACTGACGCGGGTCCCCAGCACAGCACCGCCATCTCGGTTATATAAGGCAGCTGTGACTTCTTGACAAATCACATCTGACTCCATACTGTGCATGTGCCAGACTGCATGGCGCAGGGAGACAAGTCTATACATCTAGACAACTGCACCTAGGCTAGAATTGTGGGAGTGGGTATTGGCAAAAAAACGATGGTGTCCGTTTATGAAACAGAGAAAAGCTGTGATCCTCAGGATCACGACTGATCTCTGGTATGTACCGGTTTATGTAACTGAGATGAAGGGCAGGGAACATGTTCTCCACAGCTCATCACAGTACATGACCGTTCTGTCCCAAATGGCCAGTTTATGAAAGTGAGATCTGAAGATCTTACAGCCATTACATATACAGTATCTCACAAAAAGTGAGTACACCCCTAACATTTTTATAAATATTTTATTATATCTTTTCATGTGTGACAACACTGAAGAAATGTCACTTTGCTACAATGTAGAGTAGTGAGTGTACAGCTTGTATAACAGTCTCAATTTGCTGTCCCCGAAAAATAACTCAGCGCACAGCCATTAACCACTTAAGCCCCGGAAGATTTTACCCCCTTCCTGACCAGGGGGTATTTTGCGATTTGGCACTGCGTGAATTTAACGGACAATTGCGCGGTCGTGCGACGCTGTACCTAAACGAATTTGATGTCCTTTTTTTCCCACAAACAGAGTTTTTTTTTGGTGGTATTTGATCACCTGTGCAATTTTTTGATCATGCGCTATAAACAAAAAAAGAGCGACAATTTTGCAAAAATAACAATATTTTTCACATTTTTTTATATGAAATTCCCCCCCAAAAAATGTAAAAATCAAAATTTTTTATCATTTTCGGCCAATTTGTTTGATGCTACATATGTTTGGTTAAAAAAAATCGCAAAAAGCGTATTTTGATTGGTTTGCGCAAAAGTTATCGCGTTTACTAACAAAGGGAAAGATTTTTGTCATTTTTGTTGTTTTTTTTCAACGCGTAATGGCGGCAATCTGCGATTTTTTTTGCGGTACTGCGACATTGCGGCGGACAGATCGGACCCTTGACTGACATTTTTTACACTTTTGGGGTTACCAGTGACATTTCTACAGTAATCAGTGCTATACATATGCACTGTTACTGTAAAATTACACTGGCAGTGACGGGGTTAACCTTTTTTAAGAGGGAGGGGTTATGTGTGTCCCTAGGGGCGTGATTCTAACTGTGATTGGTTGTGGCTTGAGCTGTAGGAACAGTGATCAACGGTCCTACATAGTAGAACCGTATGATCACTGTTTCTACACAGGGGAGAATGACAGGCGGCTTGTTTACACTAGCCGCCTGCCTTTCTCCCTCTCCACCGGCGATCGCCGAGTAACCGGCGGACATCGGGTCCGCCGGTCACATGCACGGGGGGGGTCCGTGACCACGCGGGAACGCACCTCCGGCGGCGCGCACGCTCCCCAGAGCCTCACAGGCTAGTGACGTACCAGTACGTCACTTTGCCTGTGAGGGGCTGACCGCCGCAGTATATGTACTTGCGGCGGTCGGCAAGTGGTTAATGTCTAAACTGCTGGCAACAAAAGTGAGTACACCCCTAAGTGAAAATGTCCAAATTGGGCCCAATTAGCCATTTTCCCTCCCCGGTGTCATGTGACTCATTCAACGGTTTTATAGGACAGGTTCCACTCAGAACAGGCCTCGCCATGGTTGACCAAAGGAGTTAAGTGCACATGCATAGCATCATATTCAGAAGTTGTCTTTGGGAAATAGACTAATGAGTGCTGCCAGCATTGCTGCAGCGGTTTAAGGGGTGGAGGGTCAGCCTGTTAGTGCTCAGACCATACGCCGCACACTGCATCAAATTGGTCTGCATGGCTGTCGTCTCAGGAGGAAGCTTCTTCTAAAGATGAGTCACAAGAAAGCCCGCAAACAGTTTGCTGAAGACAATCAGACTAAGGACATGGATTACTGGAACCATGTCCTGTGGTCTGATGCGCCCAAGATAAACTTATTTGGTTTAGATGGTGTCAAGCGTGTGTGGGGGCAAAAGGGTGAGGAGAACAAAGACAAGTGTGTCTTGCCTACAGTCAAGCATGGTGGAGGGGTCTGGGGCTGCATGAGTGCAGCCGGCACTGGGGAGCTACAGTTCATTGAGAGAACCATGAATGCCAACATGTACTGTGACATACTGAAGCAGACCATGATCCCCTCTCTTTGAAGACTGGGCCGCAGAGCAATATTCCAACATGATAAGGACCCCAAACACACCTCCAAGACGACCACTGCCTTGCTAAAGAAGCTGAGGGTAAAGGTGATGGACTGGCCAAGCATGTCTCCAGACCTAAACCCTTTTGAGCATCTGTGGGGCATCCTCAAATGGAAGGTGGAGGAGTGCAAGGTCTCCAACATCCACCAGCTCCATGATGTCATCATGGAGAAGTTGCAGGTATATTAATTGAAAAGCACCCGTGCCAATGTATTAAATAAATAAATAATACATAATAAAACCGTGTATGTGTATCTTAGAAGGAGAACGCAGCTGCTACCCTTTTACCATAGGGAAAAAAAAAGAAAACTAAATCAATAAAACAGCAGCGCAGTAATCCTATTTTGTGCAAGTCATCCTACTCCAATCATACGAAATGAATGCCTCCGATGTCTGCCGGCCACTCACGATCTCCCACAGGAGAGGGAGAAAGACAGACGGCTGATGTAAACACAGCCGTCTATCATTCTCCCTGAAGTAATGACAGAGGCTATGCGATCCTGCTATGTAGGATTGCATGTCTCTGTGATTATTTCACTAGCCACGCCCCCTAACAGTTAGAATCACGCCCCTAGGGACACACTTAACCCCTTGAGCACCAATAAAGTTAACCCCTTCCCTGCCAGTGTCATTTTTACAGTAACAGTGCATATTTATAGCACTGATTACTGTAGTAATGTCACTGGTACCCCCAAAAAGTGTCAAAAGTGTCAGTCAGGGGTCCGATCTGTCCGCAACAATGTCGCAGTCCCGCAAAAAAATCGCAGATCGCCGCCATTACTAGTTTAAAAAAAAAACAATAAAAATGACATAAATCTTTCCCGTAGTTAGTAAACACAATAACTTTTGCGCAAACCAATCAAAATACGCTTATTGCGATTTTGTTTTACCAAAAACATGTAGCAGAAAACAAATTGCCCTAAAATGTTAAAAAATTTTGATTTTTACTTTTTTTTTTGAGAATTTCATATAAAAAAATGTGAAAAATATTGTTATTTTTTCAAAATTGTCGCTCTTTTTTTGTTTATAGCGCAAAAAATGAAAATCGCACAGGTGCTCAAATACCACCAAAAGAAAGCTCAGTTTGTGGGAAAAAAAGGACTTCAATTTCAATTGGGTACATCATCGCACGACCACGCAATTGTCCGTTAAATTCACACAGTGCCGAATGGCAAAATAGGGCCTGGTCTTTGAGCAGCCTAATCCTCTGGGGCTTAAGTGGTTAAAGTTGTGTTTTTTTTTTTTCCAGTATGTGCTTGTTGTTTACAGCTAACCTTAAATTAAATCATGTTATGGTCACTGCTACCCAGATGTTCTTTTATATGAAGTTATGAATTATATGAAGTTATGAATTGGTAATAAGCTCTGCATGGTTTGAGATGACCAGACCAGCAGAGCATCATTCCTAGTTGGGGCCTCTATGAACTGTACCATAAAATTGTCTTGTAATAGGTTTATAAATGTTTGCCCTTTGAATGTTTCTGCAATGCCCTGTCCCCTTTCCCTAATGAACGTAAGATAGTGGCCCAGGCATACCTCGATGAGGCGAGAGTCCAAATAGGCAAGGTTCATGACTTGGATGCTGTCTGTGGCTCCCAGTATCTTCAGCATCACCCTTGCTCTAACGGGTGACTCTTCGTACCACCTACACCATGTTCTGTTCTCCAACCGCCAGCCAGCTCTTGATCTTAGCTGTCCCCCTTTTTATATACCAAAGCCAAAAGCCCAGAAACTGAGCTTGAAATCTTTAAAACTTTCCCCAGCCTGGGTCGGCTGCAAGACAAACCTCACATACACTATATTGTCAAAAGTATTGGGACACCTGCCTTAAACGCTCATAAACTTTAATGGCATTCCAATGTAGCACCCTCCTAGGTTGGTGCTAGAAGAGAGAGTATAGTTTTTGGGTCTTTTTGCTTACCAGAGAGATTGCCAGGTAATTTTATATTGCTTTTTGCCAACCAGAGAGCAGGATCTATTAGTGAGGTCTGCTCAGGTGCAGCTTCGTTTGTCTGAAGTGTTTCACACTGGTCAAATAGGGAGGCATATTGTACAGTGGGAGGAAACCTGACAAATGAGTGCAAAGGCATTTACTACAGGCCTTGTGATTGGAAGAGAAAAGTGCCTTGATGCATGCTGGGATACTTTATGGCAAGGGCACATGTGCTCGGGGTCTTTCAGCTGGAGAGCGGGGTCCCAAAGGGGGAGGGCGTCTGTCCCTCCTCTGTAGAAGCTGCCATGTGGCCTCAAGTGGTCGACCTGAGGGTCTGAGAGTCAGGGAGAAGCTGAACCCAGAGATCCTGCAGAGCTGACTGGAAGGGAGACACTGGAAAGGTTCTGATTCTGCCTACAGTGAGTACAGATCTGTGTTGTGGGGCCTGTCTTGTGAGGGCCACCCCTTCTGCTAGAAGAGTCAATGGACTGGTGTCAGTCAAGGGGATGCTAGTAAGTGTTCTGATAATGTAGTTGTATCAATTCTGCTGCTATAGAGAGCAAGAAGAATTAATTCTTCCATACAAGTAGCAGTATGGTCGAAGCAGTGTGTCTGCTTCCACAAATAACCTGGTGAGGCCAAGTGAGAGTTGTCCTTCTCTATTGAGAATAGTTTAAGTTTAAGTTTTCTTCTCCCATCCAAGTTCCACAATAAATATAAAAACCAAATACACAGACAATGAGGGTTACACTGAGCATGTCTTATATAGACAAGACAACTAGGAGGCAGTCCTAGGAAGTGATAGAAGGGACAGGAAATAAAAGCCCACAGAATAGCAGAGGACGCCCTTAGGTGAGCACAGCCAAACCACACAAGTGAAAGGAAGCAAGGTTGAAACACTACAGCAAGGAGGTAAGAGTATACAAGCAAAACCGCAGGCTAATTTGTGACACATGTCTTTATGAACCTCACTTTGAGCATTCGTTCAAATCATTCGGTGGAGGGGGGATTATGGTTTGAGGTTGTTTTTCAGGGGTTGGGCTTGGCCCCTTAGTTCCAGGGAAAGGAACCCTTAAGTCATCAGCATACCAAGACATTTTGTACAATTTTATGCTCCCAACTTTGTGGGAACAGTTTTTGGATGGCCCCCTTCCTGTTGTAACAAAACTGCGCAACTATAAAACTACAAAAAAAAAAAAACACAAAACATAAATGACCACAATACCATTTCTTAAAATATAATTGCCCAATTATAAAAAGAACCAAGCAGCTGGGGAAGAAAGCCCCACCCCCCTAAAAAAAAAAAAAAAAAAATTCCCCATGTATGAATTAAGCAATATGAAATCCTCAAATCAGAGACCTAGTCCACAGTAATTAGCATATTTAAATGTATGTTTGGTGAGGGTTCCAAATAACCATGTAGATGGTAACAGATCACTTATTGCAGATATCCCAATATGAGTCGCATATGCTTAGATTGTCACAAGGATGCCAATTAAGTCTCAAACTGTAGCATCACTGGAATCTCTGATAAATCCAGGGGCTATTTACGTATTATTATTATTATACAGGAGTTATATAGCGCCAACAGTTTGCGCAGCGCTTTACAGTGTGGTACATTGTGGATGATTCTGGAAACCTTCAAGGGAAGGCTCATGCATCACAATTGCCTGGGTATACCATAGCATAGTTCATCACAAATATCAGATGCAAAATAACACTTTATACTTCTTCCCAGTGGGCAATACTGGATCCTCCTAACAAGGATCTTTGCAGATGTCTGTCAAAGTTGAAAGCGTGGATTATAGTTGCCCAAGCAAGGAGATACCAGCCATGACATGAAGATCACACATCCATGTTCACAATACAAAGAAAGAGGATACTTAGCCATCCATGTTGGCCCTGAAAAGTCCAGTCCATCCAATGAGGTTTTGTGTGCTACAGTCCATTTATATAGATAATATATGTGATCTGGGCCATCAATGTTTTAATGGGGGGCACCCCAATATGCTGGAATAAAAGGAAAACAGAGGATGGAAACTTGACCGGTTTCGACAGTCATGCTGGCTGCATCAGAGCCAATTGTAGCTTTGATTATTGAATAAATACTGGTTTCTATATACTATGTTGAGCTGCCTCCCGGGTCTGATGATACAATATTTCATCTTGGACAGACTGTAGTTGGAGTAGAAAGTAGAACAACTGCTCCCTGGTGTATAATTATTGATCATTCCCCCCCCCCCCCCTTTTTTTGTGAATAAGTGGCAGACCTTGGACATTGAGGCTCTATTTTATTGTTTCATTGAATAATTTATATAACTACTGCAATGAGCATTCTTCCCACTGGCCACCAATGTAAATGCCATTCTTCCCACTGGAATGTTTTTTTCAGAAATATAAAACATTAAATACCGCATTTGCCACCACTGTAGAAGGCACTAGTTAGTGCTAAGTAATATGGGTATTTCATTATTTTCTATTTTAAGTCTTTGGAAAACTTTGGACCAGCTTATGAAATAAACAAATGGCAATCATTTTTTACCCTTTTCGCAAACCATACATGTATTATCACTGGGATAATTGATATGCATTTTTTTTTTTATATAAATACACCCCAAAGTGTATCTCTAGGCCTAACTTTTTTTTTGATATATTGGGGAAGGTTGGACTCTCTGGCAAGTGTTTGTTATTATCTGTGCACCCATCGGGGGGTTCATTCTTCTCTTTTTGTCCTAGTGACAACTGTCAAAAGGTGAGGGGATATCCAACATGTATGAGTTGCCCACAGAATACAAAGTAAGGGAAAATCTTCCAATGGGGGCACCTGTTTCAGCAAAAAACTGTCTAAGAGGGGACTTTCTCCTCTCAATGGGAGATTTCTTCAAACTCAGTGTTGCATCTCTGAGACAGGACGTGAAGATACATTTTTTCAATGGTATGCTGACAGCAAAAAAGAAAAAATATCTGGAAGGGGATTTATTCCTTCCTACCCTATCCTAACTTCTAGAGCTAGTGGGTGGAGGGTAGGAGGAGCTGTTTGGAATATGTATGAGGGCCGCAGCCAAGCCTCAGTACAGGGCTGGCAGGGTGCAAGGTTCACCTCATAAATAGGCATGAGGTTTGCCAGCATGGTAGCTGGGTGGAAGATGGAGATATAGTGCTGTGGAGACTGTCGGTGGCCCTCTGGGGTACCCCGTAGTCTGGGAGGGGGGTGACCTTGGGCTGGGGCTTAGGTGCTGGAAGGATCCTGCCAAAACACTCAGAGTAAGCCCTTCCTGGAGGCACGGGAGCAAGTGTAAGGACAGTGTGAGTAGAGCAGCACTACTGGGGACTTACAAGGGGGGAGACCACCACATGTAGCCAGTTCTCCGTGAAGAACACATTGTGCCAAGTCTTCATCCCTTCCCTGGGGGATCTCCTGCTGAGTCAGCGGGGTGGGCTGGTGAGCGAGTCAATCTGGAGGACTGCTGTGGGAACTTAGCCTGGAGGGCTTGTGAAAGGGGTAGCTGCACCCAGGTGGGTTGGCAGTGCATGAATAGGTGGTGCTGGGACCAGTAGCCACAGGAGGGAGATTGCAAGCTAATCATTGTGTTCTGCTACACAACAAGGGGCTTCAAGTTCCTGCCTGCAAAGGGCTATTGCTAAATCTGACTATGCCTGTCAGATCCATTTCAGTGATTCAGCTGGTGTCTGCAAGCAAGTAAAGTGCAGGAGGAGTGTCAAGGAGGCTGTATATACAGTAGGCTATGTATAGAAAGATGTCTCTGAAGGTGTTGCCTAAGTTTGGTTGCTGAAGTCGAGTGGGCATCCCATTATTTCCCATCCATGTTATTACCCTCAATAAAGCACAAAAACAAAAACACAGACTGTTC
This sequence comes from Pelophylax lessonae, assembly GCF_965119305.1. Lineage (NCBI taxonomy): Eukaryota > Metazoa > Chordata > Amphibia > Anura > Ranidae > Pelophylax > Pelophylax lessonae. The sequence goes on along the minus strand of NC_138774.1, from coordinate 243,920,869 downwards.
TGTCTCTGGAGTGCCTGTGAAAAATCAATGTGCCTGGCCGTGCAGGGTGGGAGATCCCAGTTCATCTGTGGCCCTTAAGGGGGTGTGCTACATTTGGGGGCTCATCTGGGATATTGCCCACAATAACCTGTACAGCTGTTGCTCTTAGCAACTGGAGTTTATAGAGCCAGAGGACAGTGCTTTGCTTTTAGGATCACTGTGGGGGTTAAAACAGGAAAACAGTGTGTGCCCTTTCAAACTGTGACTGTGTTGCCTAAGTCAAGTGTCGATGTCCATAGCAACTGACAGGAGTTGCTGCCGAGCCAGTATTGGACCACATACCCAGTTGCCCCAACCGTGACTGGGACAGACATTTGTGCTAAGAACCTGCTATTCAGTGAGAACTGTGTTATGTGCTGGCAACCACAGCGGGCGATCTTGTGAATGAAATGTCCAACGATCTACATAGAGCTGAAAAAAGTGACTGTTTTCTGCAATGTCCTGCTGAGAACAGTAAAGAGAGTATCAAAATATCTTCTGTTGCCCATGGTGATCGGGGTAAGTCAGCGGGTATCAGGAGGGGATCTATCAGTTGCCTAACCATGGCTGATGTTAAGAACTGTCATAACCCTGCTAAAAACAGTGTGACATGTGTTACAGACTTTGCTGTTGCTCATGGAAACCACAGTAAACCCTTTCTGACAATTGCTCCCAGTTGCTTGGGCAGAGTCGGTGCTAAATGACAAGTCCTGACAAGTTCTGCAAGAATCAGGGTCCATATACCAATCACCTGCATACTGTCAGTGCATGCACTTTTCAAGTTGGTCAAGAAAAGGTTATTGCAGAGCCCGCAGGAACAGGCCTGCTTATCAGAGCTGAAGGTGCCAGCCAATCTAAAAGTTTGGGGGAGGAACCACGCCCCCGAGGAGACCCAGTTTGCCTTCTTGTGAGACAGAGAGGAGCAAGATGGTGGATGGTGCACGTGTGTACCTAGTGCTGGCCTTGTTGCCTGACATGCAGGAGGGGACACTGGTGGACATAGACTGGGGGGTTGCCCAGACTGCAAGTTTAATTTGGACTGTTTGGACTGAGAGTGTGCATAGTGATCATCCCATAGCAGCTCGGAGTTGGAAAGTGGAAACTCCCAGGAACATGTTGAGGTGTTCTCTAAGGTAACAGGTGTGCCAGACTCCACTGGAGGGACAGAAGAATCCGTCCAGACCCCAGTCTGTGTGAAGTGGAACATCCAGAAAAGACCATCCACAACCCAGACTAGAGCTGCTAATTACAGGCAATAGGTAGTGAAGTTGCCCAAGGCCTGTGTTCTCCCTGGGAAAGGCAAGTCTCAGGAACTGCCAAGGTATTCAAGATGTAGCCGAGAACAGCTCTAGAGTGGGATCTGGATTACCCTTATGTCTCCCCAGATGACATGGACCTCATTGAGGACTCTCAGGTATAGTGGAGGATGACATGGTGGGGGACAACATGCATATCCCCAAGCCATTTCGGGAATCTCCCAATAAAGCAGCTTGGACCCGGTTTCAGGACATTCAGCAGAAATGGTGCCTGGGAAGAGACCTCTGCAAAGACAGGGTGGTGGTTGTTAAAGCTGGAAAGCCCAACAGGTGCCACTCTTTTGCCATTAGAGGAGCTGACGGCAACCTTAGAAGACTGCCAGATACTCAATACTACCTAGAAAGGGACTGATGAGGTAGTCAGCTAGGCTGTATATATGTATATTGCTGATCTTCTTACTTTACCATCAAACAAATGTTCTTGCACAATGAATTGTAAATGTACAGTATATAGCAGATGCTTATCTATATTTTTGTACGTAATTTATTTACTGTAAATTTGCTCTTTTCCCTTTTCCCCCTTTCCAAGTTAGTGGGATACTCCTGAATTTTGGCAGAAGCCAAGAGCCAGCTAACCAGGAGAGTACAGTACTAAAGTGGCAAGTACTAAAGCCCTGAAGTTTGGGGATTAAAGGGGGCGACAGGAAGGGCCCTGAAGTGTTCAGCGATACAGATTGCACTACAAGTCAGCTACCCTAGGAAGGAGTACCTCAGGGGGCTCAAGGACTTTTCCACAGTCAGAGGTTAAGTCATAGTAAGTGGCCTAGCCGTGACCAGTGTCAGACAGCGCTAATCAGCGCCAGTAAGCATTAACCAGCATCAAGCAGCATTTTTGTAGAGTCCCTGCCTATTTGTGCATAGTTCAGTTGTTGGAGTATCCCACTCATCCCTTCCCCTATCCAAGTTCTCAAATAAACCTAAAAACCCTAAAAACCCTAAAAACCCAAAGAAACTGGACTGGTTCTTGTCTGAGGTATTCACACTTGGGAAACATGCTTAAAGGTACTACTGTTGCTAGCTGTAACCCAGGGGGACCCACACTCAGCAGCTCCCTTGGGAGTAGTGCTACAAATATTGAAATTATGATTTCTTATGTGTCCAAATAGATCCAGTAACCCCACTGCTAAAACACATGAAGCTTTGAGGGGTTAGATACATTTTAAGTAGCAAAAATAAACTGTCAGAGCACTGAGATCTGTGTTGAGAAATTGTATATAAGCTCAAACAACATTAGCTAATGTGTACCTGTCACGGTACTAACCGCCACTATGAGTAAAAGACAGATAATTAATGGTTTGGGTTGCTTCAAGTGGGACAGTAACATTTGTCAACCATACCACCTTACACAGTGTATTCCATGTGCTTGTCTGTGAGAGAGACACAAAGACTGGCATTGGCAGACTTCCCTATTGTTTGTGTATTGGAAGGGAATGTGGATTGTGCCTGTCTCATTGTTAAATGTTAACAACCTCACATTGTTGTCTGCCTTAAGATAAGCTTATTATGGGATGTATATGTGTATGTGGATTGGCTGCTAAGGGGGAGGGGGGATTGTCCCACAGTGTATATCTTTGTGTACACTATATGGGAGTGTAAAACTCAGTTTTCATTGGATTGTGAATGTCAGGGCCTGTTTTCAACAAGGTCAACCTGGGCGGTAACCTTGTGGGGGAAAACTGTATAAAAGTCTGTTTCTTGTTCAATAGAGTTGAGTTATACTTCACCCTCAATCTAGAGTCCTGTCTCTCATTGGGGGGAATATGCTACAAGGGCTTGCTATGTCCTTCATACTCCCTTGGATAATCACTAAGCTCTTGTAACAGCTTGTGTAAGAGCTTATTCCTGTTCCTGCTGCACTCTCTGGGGAAAGAGAGGTTCACCCACTGGAACCTGGAGCCTTGTCGTAGGTCCAGGGTGGGTAGGAGATGGCAAGACCCTAACCAAGCTGCTGCGGTTCGTGGGGTCTGAGGTGTTTATGGTGTCTGGTGGAGTGCTTGAAGCCCTCAGGAAGCACTAGGAGCATCAGTCAACGGAGGTACCCGGTCGAGGGGTCAGGTTGATCCGTTGCAGTACCTTATACAGGTTTTGATACATTTATAGCAACACAGACATGGGTTTAGAGGGTTATATATTTACAGTATGTTGTTTTAATGGTTAATTTTATTTTTAAATATTTTATAAATTTTTTAATATATGACTATAATACAATCACCTTAATTTTCATTCTTTTTTTATTCTGTTTTCTGATTCCTATATACCCTTTTATATTTGTAATACCAAAATTATCGCTCCCGGGGTCCCTGTGCTCCATATATCTTCCCAGCCCAACTATCTTCTGGCCTGTGCTGCCAACCAACCGTTGTTGGATGTTAGTTGGGCATATACACATCGAGCCGGCTGGCCACATACTTCCATCATTGTTTCATGAGAGACGATGAGTATATCCACTTGGGCTCTTAAAAAATGGCCGATAGCTGAGATCTATGGGAAAATGGCTGCCGTAGTACTTATTAGACCAGCCTTTTTCAACCAGGGTGCCCAGGCATCCTGGTGTGCCTTGAGGTTTCTTCAGGGGTGCCTTGGAAAAATGGCTAAAAATTGCCAAAAAAATGTATACAAGCCGGTATGTGGCTGAAGGTTGCCTTTTTAGTTACTCAAATTCACCGGTGTTCATTGTGCACCATTACAACCTTCTAGCTGGCGGCATCCTAACAATCAATGACATCATCAGTTGATAAAAAGGATGTCAATCACCTGAATAGCATCCTTGTTTGACCCTCCCCTGCCCCTCTCCATCAGCATTGGGAGTCACATTACGTGAGCGATTGAGATAAACTGAGGGAAAAGAGAAACATTGGCATACTAGTCAGAACCAGTTTGCAAAAATGTATTTGCTTTGTAAGAATAAATCACCTCCAACGTTGGGTGTCCTATTTGGACTTGGATGTTGCTGCATTATGTAAAACTATTAGAACAGCTTTTACATTTTAAAATTGGGTCCCTTCGAGACTGTCCATCATTTTTAAAGGGCGCCTTGATTGAAAAAAGGTTGAGAAACACTGTATTGGACTATGAGAAAATGGCCGCCACAATACAATCTAATAGAGAACTACAAAAAATGGCCGCCACAAAAGCAATTACCATTATGCGATATAAAGAAAATAAAATACATAGAGCAGAGCTAATTATACAAAAAGCCAAACATCATATAGGCTTATGATTCATAAAGTCCATAATTATATCACAAAGATGTAATTGAATGGTCAGCATTGATTAAGACACAGGAAGTGTAATAAAATGTTCAGCCTGCAGTCACCACGAAGTGAATCAGCCCACAACAGAAGTGAAATCCCAGCCACCACACACTGACTCTTACCAGAGGATGGCGGGGGTAAAGCAGCAAGCGGTTATGGGACCGCTAAGACCCGTTCCAATCAGAATCTCCATAGGGAAAACTACGGCCTTAAAAAACTCTCCACTCCCCAAATACACCAATGGTATATTACCCAGCGGATAGCCAAATCCTCCTTAGACGGTTATTTTACCTCATGAATTGGGGAGAGATTAAGAGAAAATAGGCCCATAGTGCATTATCCTTTAAAATCAAACAACTTTTATTCAAAGCTTCTAGGGTATGCACTCACCCAGGTACATAAAAACGAGCAGATAATGTACATCAAAGATGCGGTCCCGCAGCGGTATGTGGTAGCGATGTTGTTTCCTATAGATAACCAAGAAGATGACTGACCTCCGGGGTTTCCGGGTGTGACGCAATGACATTCGGCTAGCTCCTCCCGACACATTTCATCATTACCGCGTCTTCAAGGGGGCGCTATAAAGACACACTGTCCCCTGATGAAGTCACGCTGGCATGACGCAACGCGTTGGGTGTAAACAGAGCAGAGGCATACTGGAAGTGACGCGGATATACGAGCTCGCCACCCGTGGAGTACATAAATAGTATTTGTTGTAAAAATTGAGTAAACAAGCTGTTTTTTAACCTAATAAATTCACCAAAAGGATATTATACTATGGGGAGCCTGTTTTATATTTCCCACTAATACCAACCAAATCGGGAGAGACCCCTAGGATCACTACAGAGGAGATACCACCTACCTTAAAGTTCCCCCAACCTGGTAGACCTAGAGGCAGGAAGAGACCCACTGATCCCCAGGAAAAGTCTTATAAATATGCTGTTACTTTACAAAAGTAAGGTGAGAGGTTTGAGAGCACTTGGGTGTCCCAGTATTGGAAGAAACGCCAGTCAACACTATTTGTGGCGAAGGGTTGCACCTTTGAAACACCACATTAGCCAGGACTGGTTTTATGTATTGACTTGCTGTTAAATATTTGTTGTTTTCTATATCACTGGAGAAGTATTTTTTTATTGCAGTAATGCAGTCACATTTACACTGATGAATATACCTGCTGGGACTTTAATAGTGGACTCATGTGCACTTTTCTAGTGACTGATTGTTTTATTTGTTTTGTATACTATCAGTATTGTCTATCACTGGATGTCACAAGTATTAAGCTTTTTTTTAGCACCAGTATGGATTGATATATGCATGAATTGTTTAATAACACTAGTATTGGTTTATACTAACAACACAGCACTGGTTGGGTGGTGAAATAGTGCTGTGGAGACTGCTGGTGGCCCCATGGGGTACCTTCTAGTCTGGGGGGGGGGGGGGGGGGTGATCTTGGGCGGGGGCTCGGGTGCTGGAAGGATCCTGCCTCAACACACGGAGCCACGGCCCTAATGCTAAATCTGAATGTGCCTGTCAGATCCATTTCAGTGATATTCAGCTTGAGTCTGCAAGCAAGTAAGGTGCAGGAGGAGTGTCAAGGAAGCTGTATATAGACAGGAAGATGTCCCTGAAGATGTTGCCTAAGTTTGGTTGCTGAAATCAAGGTCGCATCTGATAATTTCCCATCCCCATCCCCATCCAAGTTATTAAACCCCTATAAACCACAAAAACAGTCACAGACTGTTCTCTGTCTCTGGAGTGTCTGTGAAAAATTGGCTGTGCAGGGTGGGGGTACATCCTCTGACTTGTCTTTAGTATCTGCAATTATTTCTGGCAGCTTCTTCAATTCCAGTTGTGACTGTATTATGCCAGTTTGTGCTTTTTAAGTCTGAAGTACAATGTGCTGCTTAGAATTTGCCATGACACCGGCCAAGTAAACAAGATAGCCTTGCAAACAAGAAGCCCTGTCTTGCTTTCAGTGGAAGCCATTCAGAGCTTTGGCCCTGGAATCAAGAGAACTGGGGAACCCATGTCTGAACTGATTATGGACCATCATCTAGAAAGTATGTGGAGCCTGATAAGCAATTTTTTTGTCTCCCAGCACATGGACATGATAAAGCAGAGTATGTCCCCAATAGTTTGCTGTTAAAAGGCAGATCCATATTTGCACCAAAAGCCAGCAACAGCCAGGACCTTTTCTGTGGTTTATTATGGATCTGTTTGTGCAGTGTTAATTACCATGTGCCATTGATAAAAAGTTGGAGGTGATAATATTTCTGTTTAAACTGTTGGGTTGACTGTGTTTTACCAGCACAGTATGTATCAATTCTTGTTCCATCTGGCAGGTTGTGTGGCATGTCCCATAGCAGCTTGTACAGAATTCTTAAGTTTATATCAGTATGTCCATACAGAAAATCCTGTGCTATATGTATACCTGCAACACTGCACAGCTAGGAACGTGGCATATGTATTTCCTAGTTCAGCAATTCAGCTTCCTATGTCCCCTGTCCATCCCCAGTCTGCTCACTAGGAGCCAGATGTTTAACCCTCCTCTTATGTTAGCTTTCTGTTACTATCCATGATGTTAATGGGTCGGTTTTGACCCGTGTCTTAAATCAGCCATAAAATACCCTCTGAACAATTATTTATCATCCAATTTGTTTCTTACCTCTTGGTTACCTTGTTAGGCTTCTTTATCCTTGAAAAGATTGGTTTTAATATTTTTGGTGTGACCCCTAGACCTTTCTTTTGATAGCATACCTCTCATTTTCAAATTTAAAAAATGGTAAAATAAAGTCAGCAACTCTGAAATGAATTTGTCCTATGTTTCTTCACTTTATTTAGAGAAGCAGACAAGCAGGCAAATAGATAGGCCCCTCCCTAACTACAGCTCACAGGGTTGAGAGGTGATTGGCTGTCAGTGTTACTATGCAGAGAGAGTGTTTATGATTTCAGTTTTGGCACTTATTAGTGTCCTAAAATCCTATATTATAACTGGGTCAGAATTGACCCTAACATCATAAACGTCTTAATTTTTACCACAGTATTTTATAATTTAGTGAAAAGGATTCTTTTTCTATTACGTTGTTTAAATAGAGGTTCCTGACAAAGAAAAAAAATCTTGATGCAATAAACAAATTTATGTGATACTTATAGACATTCAAAACCTGAAAACGGGTCGGTTCTGACCCTAACATAAGAGGAGGGTTAAAAAAATTGTAAAAGTAATTGCCATTTTCTAGGCTAATATGTTAAAAATTGTCAAATAAGTGGTGGTGGTGGTGGCGGGGTGTGTGTGAAGCTGGGCATCGCCTTGGGCAGCAATTTATACCAAATCTGAAGGGCCTCGTATGAACTATAAGTGGGAACCCTTGCATACATTTTTACAAAAAATTCCCAGCCATGTAAGTGAATGGAGCCGTTAAAGTCACTGGGTAAGGAGGACTTGGCAATGCCTGCACCACCAACATCCTTTACAACAATTAACAGAGGGAAGCTGGCATGTATAATCACAGTAGTAATACTGTATTATTCTAATACTTCTAATAGTAAATGTTCAGGAGTTTGTCCAAATACCCAAACAGCCAAGGTTTCATCGGAATGTGTTTTCAGACTGAACCCATGCTCATTCCTAATCATCACCCCTGTCCAGTTAGCATCCAGTAAGCAGTAAAGCTAAACAAGGAAATACCTGATTGTTTTTCTTGGTAAGTCAGTTTTGCAGAGATTTGTGAATCGCAAGAAAAGGAAGAGAGGGGGGCACCACCTAAGTGCAGTATTAAAAGTAAAGTTGTATTTAACACAGGATAAAAAAACTCACAGGGTATGAGGTTTTTTTTTTATCCTGTGGCGAATGAAACTTTCCTTTAATACCCTCTCTCCTCCTTTGCTTGTATCTTTTAGAGCTGGATCACTCTTAGGATGGCTGCCGCCATTGCTGCTTCATAATTTTATATGGTTTATGGACTATACAGTATGTTCTTAAGGACTGAGCTTGTAAGGACTGAACTTGTAAGGACTGAACTTGTAAGGACTGAGCTTGTATCACGTACCTGGTGAAGACTGGAATGACTCTCTTGCTCCTCCCACCTGACACTCCTGAAGGTGGGAACAGAGAGTGTAAGGCAAGGAGTGGCACGAGTGCCGTAGCAGCTTGCTGGTGGTGTTCACTCCGTAGGTGGGTACAGCTGGTAGTTGCAGTCCTTGGAACAGGGTGCAGTGGCAGCTTGGCACCAAAGCGTGGGAGCAGTAGCCAGCGGAAACCGGGCAGTGAGGTACAGAATCAGCAAGCAAGCAAGTCCAGAAAATAAGCCAAGGTCGATAACAGCCGAGCAGCGCGGTACAGGGTAAGCAGGCAGATCAGATCCGTTTAAGCAAGCCAAGGTCAGGGTAGTAAGCAACAGAGCAGGAGCACGGGCAGAGGCAAAGTCCAAAGGCAGGCCGGGTCATACACAGGTGAGAAGCAACAACAGATCAGGTCTCAGAACCACGGGAACAAGCTGAAGACCATTCAGCAACTGCTCACAGTACTAGAGCAGTTTAAACAGGCCACTGGGAGCCAAATGCTAATTGGTGAGTGCAGGTGTGCAATGTGCACGGGCGTGAGCGAAAGTCCAGACTGGCCTTCTGGTGGAGGAAATCCGGTTTACCTTACAGCTTGTTTACTAGCAGGTCACGTACCCTGTGTGTGCTAGAACTCTGAATATTTGTGAATCACAAGATTCAATTAAAACAAATGCAAATCCTTTGCCAGGTAAAACTGTAAACATATAGAAAATTTGTTGGAATTGATTGTTCATGTATTTTTGAACAACTACAGATATATTCAGCCAGTAGATGACAGTGTTAATAAGTTTGTAGCTGCTATATGGTCAACTCTGTCTTTGTGGTGTGGTTAAACCGGTGTGATTTCATCATAATGAGCATGATAAAACAGTGCCAGATTTTCATTAACAATAAAGTACTGTATATTTATAGGTAGAACTTTTATTTTGGGTAGAATGGGACAGTGTTATAACCCCTGTCATGGTTAGATTGCTATCTGTATCTCATTGGGGAGATGCACCCTCAGCAGGCTGGCTGGCGTGAATAACCACAAGGACCGGTTGGACCCGGGATATACTATCCCCCCCACCGTTCTAGAATATATATAGTTACATAGTAGGTGAGGTTGAATAAAGACAATAGTCCATCCAGTTCAACCTGTGTAGGTGTGTGTGGCTGTAATCATCTCGCATACCCCTGAATGTTCTGATCCTTGAGATGTACGTCTAGAAGTCTTTTGAAAGCCACCATATTACCTGCAGAAACCACCTCTTGTGGTAGAGAATTCCACAATCTTGTAGCCCTAACAGTAAAGAACCCCCCACGTTGCCTGAGGTTAAAGCGCTTCTCCTCTAATCGCATTGTATGCCCCCGAGTCCTCATGCAATCCCTGCGACTGAACAGCTTTTCTTCTAAGCCTAGATCCCCAATGAGATATTTAAAAATTGCTATCATGTCCCCCCTCAGGCGTCTCTTCTCCAGGGAGAATAAATCAAGCGATTGCAGACGCTCCTCATAATCAAGGTCCTCCAATCCCCTAATTAGTTTAGTTGCCCTTCTCTGGACCCTCTCCAGCTCCAACACATCCCTTCTGAGGACTGGTGACCAGAACTGGACAGCATACTCCAGATGCGGTCGGACCAGAGTTTTATAAAGTGGAAGGATTATAGTCTTATCTCTGGAATACATCCCTTTCTTTATGCATGCTAATGTTCTGCTGGCTTTGGCAGCTGCCGCTTGACATTGCATGCTGTTGCCTAGTCTATCATCCACCAATACTCCCAGATCCTTCTCCATTTTTGATTCTCCCAGGGGTTCCCCTCCTAACGTGTATTGTGCTTTTATGTTGCTAGTCCCCAAGTGCAAAACCTTACACTTCTCCACGTTAAACCTCATTTGCCAAGTCGTTGCCCACTCCGTTATTTTGTCCAGGTCATTCTGTAGGATATCTGCTTCATGCTGTGCTGTTATTGCCCTGCCTAATTTTGTGTCATCTGCAAAAACTGACATTGAACTACAGATCCCGTCCTCAATGCTGTTTATGAATAAATTGAACAAGGTTGGTCCTAGGACTGAGCCTTGGGGGACCCCGCTTACTACCTCAGACCAGTCTGAGTATGCGCTGTTTATTACCACCCTTTGGACACGCCCTTTTAGCCAGTTCCGTATCCAAGAGCAAACCCTGCCGTCGATACCTGCAGACCTTATTTTATAAATTAAGCGCTTATGGGGAACTGTATCGAACGCCTTAGCGAAATCCAAGTACACCACATCCACTGGTCTGCCCCTATCTAGCTCACAGCTCACCTCCTCGTAGAATGTTAAGAGATTGGTTTGACAAGAACGCCCATTTGTAAACCCGTGCTGGTTACTACTAATGATGCTGTTGTCCTTAGCAAACTCTACGATATAGTCCCTTATCATCCCCTCCAGAAGTTTACATACTACTGATGTCAGACTGACAGGCCTATAATTTCCCGGGATATGCCTCTGACCCTTTTTGAATATCGGAATCACGTTAGCTTTCCTCCACCCCCCTGGTACATCTCCTGTCCTAATACTGTCCGCAAAGATCAGGAACAGTGGTCTGGATATAACCATACTGAGTTCCTTGAGTACTCTCGGATGTACGCCATCCGGGCCTGGTGATTTGTTTGTGTTAAGTTTATCCAGCCTTTCCCTGATTTCACCCTCTGTTAGCCATAGTGGCAAGTCCTGTGTATTACTACTAACCATACAGTCATGGTCAGTGTACCCCTCCTTTTCCTGTGTAAAGACTGACGAGAAAAAAGCATTCAGCATGGTTGCTTTTTCAGTGTCTTCTGTAACCATCCTCCCATCATCGTTAATTATGTGTGCAATATGCTCTGCCCTAGTTTTTTTGCTGTTGATATACTTAAAGAATTTCTTTGGGTTTTTTTTTACTATCCTCCGCTATTTGTCTCTCAAAGTCTATTTTAGCCATCTTGATTTCGTGTTTACACTTCTTATTTGCCTCCTTGTATTGGTCGAAAGCCAATACTGTGCCTTCTGATTTATATTTCCTGAAGGCCAATTTTTTTCCCCTAATAAGATTTTTAACGCTATGGTTTAGCCAGCCAGGTTTGGCTTTGTCTCTTCTAAATTTATTTCCCATGGGAATGCACTGCAAGATGCCTTTGCTTAATATATTCCTAAAGCATTCCCATTTTTTCTCTGTGGTCAGGGATCCCAGGGTTCGGTCCCAGTTTACCCTTTCCATCAACGAGTACAATTTTGGAAAGTCTGCCCTTCTGAAGTTAAGGGTTCTTATGTTCCCCACTTGCCTTGCTATATTGTTATTTACACTAAATGTGATCATCCTGTGATCGCTAGAGCCCAGGTTGTCCTGGACCCCTACCTCCGAGATTAGGTCTGGGTCATTAGTGATCAATAGATCCAGGATTGCGTTTTCTCTAGTAGGAGAGTCCACCAGCTGTGACATGTAATTATCCTGTAAGGTTTCCGTGAATAGCCGGGCCTTCTGTGAGTGTGTAGTCCCCTCTTCCCAGTCAATGTCGGGATAATTGAAGTCCCCCAATATGATGACTGATCCTAGCTTTGCCACTTTACCCAAAAGTTCTAAAAATTCCTGCTCTACCTCCTCCCCTTGTTTAGGTGGCCTATAGCAAACCCCCACAATTACTTTCCCCTTTTCTCCTTCCCTATGGAGTTCTACCCATACGGATTCTAACTCCATACTCATCCCTTCCGTAATGTCACTCCTCTCTATCACCTTTACATTATTCTTGACGTAGAGACATACCCCTCCCCCTCTTTTTCCTATCCTGTCCTTCCGGTACACTGAATACCCTTGGATATTTGCCAGCCAGTCATGTGAGGGGTCGAACCAAGTCTCTGTTATTCCCACAAGGTCTATGTCCTCCTCATGTACTAACATTTACAACTCAACCATTTTATTAGCTAGGCTCCTGGCATTAGCATATACCCCTCTTAGTTTTACGGAAGATAAGCGTGATTGGTGGTTATGTTGATTCCTGTTTGGTTTGCGGTTCTCCCGCACAGACCTACCGATTGACGTTGTGGACCTACTGTCGCTGCTGACCCTACAACTGCCTTCAGTCCTTTGCTCCCTCCTAACTGACTCTACTTCTGAGCCCTCCCCCCCGTCACCTAGTTTAAAAGCTCCTCCAACTTGGTGGCCATCTTTCTCCCCATAAGAGCTGTACCGCCCCCATTAAGGTGCAGCCCATCCTTACTAAAGAGCCGGTAGCCGACTGAGAAGTCAGCCCAGTTCTCCAGGAACCCAAACCCCTCCTTCCTACACCAATTCCTCAGCCACTTGTTAAGTTCCCTAATCTCCTTCTGCCTCTCCTGTGTGGCTCGAGGTACAGGCAGTATTTCAGAGAAAACCACCTTGGAGGTCCTTTTCCTCAATCTATTACCTAAGTCCCTGAAATCGTTCTTTAGGATCCTCCACCTACCTTTAACTTTGTCATTAGTGCCCACATGCACCATGACCGCTGGGTCATCCCCAGCCCCACACAACAATCTGTCTGCCAGATCTGCGATGTGCCGAACTCGGGCGCCCGGTAAACAACAAACTGTTTGGTTCACGAGATCTTTTTTACAGATTGCACTCTCTGTCCTCTTGATAATTGAGTCCCCAACTACCACAACCTTTCTAACCTTTCCTGAGTTACGGCCCCCCTTCTTCCTGGAGCCGCCCCTCCCCTGGCAGCTGGGGGAGGGCGCATGCTCCAGCTCTGCCACCCCTGAGTTGATATCCCCCTCAACCTGCAACTCGGCAAATATGTTAGGGTGTACCAACTCAGGACTGGCCTCCCTGACTCTCCTCCCACTAACATTCCTAACAGTCACCCAGCTGCGTGCCTCTGCTGCTTGCGTCTCCTCCATTCCTCCCTCCTCTATGCTGGCCCCTGCCAGCGCCTGATGGGTAATGTCCAAGCTCCTTTCCAGGTCGTAGATGCGACGCAGTCTTGCCACTGTGTTCTCTAGATCCACGATGTGGGCTTCCAGAGCAACAAGTTGCTCACATCTCGCACAGCAGTATTCGTCCTTGATTGGTTCATCAAGAAACTCATACATGCCGCAAGAAGTGCACTGAGTGGCATCCCCAATCCCGTCGGACATTATTACCCACTACTCTATGGGGATGATGTTAACGACCTGCTCTTCCTTACCTACACTACCTCTAACTTCCCTGGTACTAACCTGGGGTACCCACCAGTCGCTAATATACTAATCAGTCACTAAGATACTCACCAGTCGCAAGATAGCAACAGACGCAAAGATACTCACCAGTCGCAAGATAGCACAGACGCAAAGATACTCACCAGTCGCAAAGATAGCACAGACGCAAAGATACTCACCAGTCGCAAAGATACTCACCAGTCGCAAGATACTCACCAGTCGCAAGATACTCAGATACTCACCAGCCGCAAAGATCACCAGTCGCAAGATACTCACCAGCCGCAAAGATCACCAGTCGCAAGATACTCACCAGTCGCAAAGATCACCAGTCGCAAGATACTCACCAGCTGCAAAGATCACCAGTCGCAAGATACTCACCAATCGCAAGAATCTCTCCAGTCGCAAGATACTCACCAGTCGCTAATATACTCACCAGTCGCTAAGATACTCACGGTTGGTCAGTCGCCGAGCACCGTCAGTCAGTCGCAGAGCACCGTCAGTCAGTCACAGAGCACCGTCAGTCAGTCGCAGAGCACCGTCAGTCAGTCGCAGAGCGGTCTGTCAGTCGCAGGGCGGTCTGTCAGTCGCAGAGCGGTCTGTCAGTCGCAGGGCGGTCTGTCAGTCGCAGAGCGGTCTGTCAGTCGCTGACGGTCGCAAGCAAGGTCAGTCAAACACAGATCCCTATGTGGTCAGTCACAGATCCCAATGTGGTCAGTCAGTCACAGGTCTGTCAGTCAGTCAGTCACAGGTCTGTCAGTCAGTAAGTCACAGGTCCCAAAGCACCGTCACACAGCTGCAGGGATACTCACCAGTCGCCGCTGCTCCTCTTCCCCTGCTTCCGGGATCACTCACCTCCTCAATACTGTGCGGTGCCATCCTCCGCCGTAGCCGCCGCTCCGCCGTCCACCGCCGCAGCTTTCAGTCCCGGTCCCTCTCTGTCCCGGTCCCGCCGCTCTCTGTCCCGGTCCCGCAGCTCTCTGTCCCCTGCACCCGCACCCGTGCTTCTGGTGACCTAGTGCGGCTCCCTCGCACGTGTCACCCGCGGCTCTCCTCCACGCTCTCCTCGCTGCTCGCAGTTGCTCCTCCCCCTCTGCTTCCACTCTGCTTCCGGTCTGAAGCCAGCAACAATCAGCAAGGATGAGATGATATTATAAGTTCCTGCCTGAAGCCACTCATACACTGCAAAAAGGCTAGAAGGACTGCAGGTCTATATTGCATATATACAACAAAAAAACCACCCCATCGGCCCTGATCAAGGGAAAAGGAAATGATAGGTGGATATATCGAGTGCAGCCACCAGTGTGGTAACCATCGTGCTTCCTCAACAAAACAGCTTTAGAGTCCTGACTATCAAGTTATAACATAGTGCCATCCTATGCAGCATAATAAGCCGTGCTCTTTGCGGTGATTGAGAGGCTGGACACTTAGCCTAAAATAATTGAGTGAATATATGTATACATTGGAGGCTATACACAAATACTAAGGGGACAATATCTGGTGTTTTTTTGTGTCGCCAATCTGTCATCTTCCGAGTCATTGAAAAGGAAATACCGGTCTGTTATGGTCTCTCAGGCCCTGAGGAAGCCTTGAGCGAAACGGGTCAGTTTGCAGGCCACCTACATTGACCGCATTCCATCAGAGACCTACTTTTTCCATCCTATACAGGCTCTTGGTTGTTTCTCCCTTCTGGGATGTATTTCTATTTATGACTCTCTACAAATGATTTTATCAATATTATTCTATGTTATTTTGTTTGTGCTAACATGTGCTTACACGCCCATGTTTTTTATGATGCAATTTAATAAAATGTAAATTATTTTTAGAAGTTGGTTTGTGCGTGATCCTTCTACTCCCACTGGCCCGTAAAGCCCCACTTTTCTCTATCTTTTGTGTGCTCATATCAATTAGGGGTAAGGGCCTATATGCACGGTACCTTTTGTTTTGATCTCTCTAACAGTCCTGTTGGCTATTGTAACCAAAACAGAAAATGGGGTGATATCAAAAAATTTAGAGTGGTCCTAAAAAGGGAATATAATGGAAATCTTCCAATGAGGACACTTTTTTTTAGGGATAATTGTTTAAGGAGGAATTTCCCTAAGTTTTACTTCCCTTCCTGTTCGATCTTCAATACAAGAAGTAAAAGGGAATCTATCAAAAAATATATAAGTTTTGAGTCAACCTTGAATTACAGCTCTGGGACAGATACTGCAAAAAGCACCATTTTCCACCTAGCAGCAATTTTGTCACTGCTAGAAGTACAGAATGAATTTTAAATAGTTTAATACTGCATCTTTCCCCACTTGACAGCTGTCAATATAACGTTAACCCCAGAGGTTAATATATGACTGCCTTCTCTATCCCAAATACTAGTAAATCCCCTCAACCGCAATACATCTGTAAAACAAACAGTCATATTTATTGTGATTTTTATGACTGTTTTAATTCAGCTCATCTGGGAAACAGGATTTGTGGCAATAGGAAAAAAGAAACTCTAAGTATTTATAACAGTGTCTAGAGAATAATACATTAATCTAAAATAGCAAGGGAAGAGTCATGTTAATAGACTTCGATTTATAGAGGCATAATAAAGAGGATATAAATAATTAGATAGAATGTATGGGTGCTAACTGAGTCCAGCTCTATAAATCTAAGTTGTAACTTATAACAAGGAGTAAATATTAACTCTTGTTATAACTGACATGTTTGTAAGTAAAGGAAATGTACAATATTTTTTTTTTTTAAAAAAGCTAATTAGGTATGAATTACATTTTATACTTTGATGCCAAAGCAAAGTAAATGAATATACAAAGAAATATTAGTTACACCGGTGCTATGTTAGTTAATGATATTTGCAGCCTGGAGTACAATGCTAGTTAGCTTTGCCCCCTCTGACCTCCACAGTTCTCAGGTTTACAATGCGGGATGCATCCCTGCTCCCTTTCATAACTATGGAATTCCTATGCTAGCTTTGTCTTCATATAAAGTCAACATAGCCATGCTGAAGACATCAAAGCTAAAAGGTGCCTAAAATACACTATGGCAGCACAAGAGCCAATGCTGTAAGACAGTGGCCACATGGAAGTGCTAAGGTGTAAGCCAGTTCAGGCCACTGCTTACCCCATAAAGGCTTAGTAAAATGTAAAAATGTAGGGTATGGCTTCTGAGGGTCACAATTTACTTCTCCAACATCTGTTTATCAGTGGGGAAAGGTTTCTTTTTTTAATGATTCATCCTAGTGACATTTTTAGTAGGTATTTATATACATATGCACACCAGAGTGTAACTCTGTTTTAAAATGTTATTATCTCCAAAACTTTCCTGATTGCTCTCACTGCCCCTCAGATGGCTGGATACGGTCATTCGCGGGCCGAGCTTGAAAGCTGCTGGTGATCGTGGTAGCCGTGTGGTCACGAGTTAACGCGTTTCATCGTAGACTTTGTCAAAGGGCATCAGAGGTTTTATACATTTTGTAAGTGCTTTATAAACAGGGTTTTTTTTTGGAGATAATAAACTTTTAAAATGGGTTTACACTATGTGATTGTGTTTTCCCTGGCATGAGAGTGACCTTTTGACGGGACAAAAATCCTTTGGATGATCGCATAAGAGACAGGACCCTTTGTGTAAAGGCGCTTTTATTACAGGGCTCTGGTGAGTGTAAAATCCATAGGGATTGGCTCCTTACAAGGTGTGGTGATTGGACTTACAATCTGTGCATTGATCATCACCTGTTTAAACTGAAAAGTTTGATTGTGTGTGGGGATCTACTCGGTGTAATCAGCTTGGACTTTTTTAAGGCATAGGATGTGAATTCATCCATGGGGCTGCTAAAGGTGACTTTCTTTGGTGTGCATATGTATATAAATGTTTTATTATCTTTAAAACAGCAGCTGACTAAATACATTAAAATTGTATTAATATTATTATTACATCTGCAAAAGCGCTAGGAAAAGTTAATATTTTGTTTACTTTTGTTTTATATTGTAATTTTATTAGGTAAGTCAGTGCAGAGCTAAGATTTGCATAGAAAGTACAGTAATAACCTTAACCCATGCCAAATAATTACATTCATTTCTCAATAGAGGTAGATTAGTGGAAGATTATTTCAAGTTGATTAGTATGAATAAGAACAACTTTAATTTATACATCATAACTGGTTCTTGCCAAATGCAGATACGTTCCCAAAAACATTTTTTGATGAAGTTGGAAATGTCACCTTTGAGGAAATTTGGTCCTAAATGTATGACCATATCTATGGAATGGTAAGCCTACCCTGTAACAGATTTGGCAATCACTAATGAGGCCTACACATATAATAATTGGAGGGAAAATTCGGAATAAATATAAGAATTTTTATATAGCGTGTACACAAATTTCAAGAGCCAATTCAGACCTTCAAAAAGAAAATTACTGAAGGAGCAAACTGCACAATTTTTTCACGTTACTCAACAGAACACATTTCATGTAATTGGTTTTGTACAATAAAACATGAGAAACACTGCGTATGATTGCAAAAAAATTACAACCCAGAAAAACATGCAACCATTCATAACCACAAAGTAAATATCATAGGCATTATAATAATAACAGAAGAAGGGAAGGAGAAAAAGGCGTCAAGCGACCAAAACAAGTCCATGTCAATGCCAGGGTTGGCTGTGTGTGGGATCCTGAATGGGATTGTGGGATGTACCTTGCTGCAGTGGCGGTCCCGTGGAGACAGGAGAGAGACGCTGAAGCCACGAGCTGCAGGGAGCCGGATGACCGCTGTCAAAACTGGAACTGACCAATTTTCAGCGTCTCTCTCCTGTCTCCACAGGGCCGCAGCTGCAGCAAGGATCATCCCATGATTACATTCAGGACCCCACACACAGCCCACCCTGGCACTGACAGTCTTCCATGTTAACTTTAAGTTGAACCTGTTATTTTGTTTTTAGGTTTACTCATTAAACGGTTTTAGACTATTGGTCGCTTGGCGCCTTTCTCTCTGCCTGTTTCTGATGGACACCACAGACACTTCACAGTGATTTCGCATTGATTTCCTATCCAGAAGGAGTACATAGGAGACATGGTTTCATATTTAGATGCATATTTGTACATCATTTCATATTCGACTTTTTATCTTATTTTATTTTTCACTGTCCTGGACATTGCATTTTTTTTATCATTTTTTTTGGACATTTTTTTGGACTTCTTACCAGACAAGCTACTGTATGTCAGCACTGGGAATTACTATTTGTTTGTTTTGATTATTATAATGTATACAAATATTTATAGGACAATATGTATGATACCATGTCCTTAAATGTGATGAGAGTCGAGTAGCAACATGTTGGTCTTCTTGTTTCTGTCGTCCTACAGAGCAGTAAGAAGCAGAAAATAGGTTCTACCCTATTTAAACAGCACTCTTGGAAAAAGCGCACACAATTTTTATTTTTTATTTTTTGACCATCACTGCTTGATTTTGATAGTCTAGTTTTCTGTACCTACTCCAGTGCTTTGAAGAAGTATTCATACCCCTTGAAATTTCCACATTTTGTTGTTAAACCAGAAATGTAAATGTATTTTATTGGGATTTTATGTAATAGCCCAACACAAAGTGGCATATAATTGTGAAGTGGAAAGAAAATGATAAATGGTTTTCAAAATTTTTACAAATAAATATGTGAAAAGTGTGGCGTGCATTTGTATTCAGCTCCCTTTACTCTGAAACCCATAACTAAAATCTAGTGGAACTTTCCAATGGTAAAGGCAGAAACAAATGCAAGTCTGGCTAAACAGGCATGATCCTGATGCATTTCGGCTGGTCAAATCCTTTGAGAATGTCCTGTGGGACGAAATGCATCAGAATCGTGCCTGTTTAGCCAGACTTGCATTTGTTTCTGCCTTTACCATTGGAAATTTTGTGAGTGTTATTTCCCTTTTTAATAAACTTTTAATTTGGGTTTTACACTATGTCTGTTTCCTTTGGTTTATTTCCACATGGGTCTAGATTTCTGTGAGTGATCCCTTCTACCTACCCTGCTGGATATACACCTGGGAGACATCTGTGGTTGCAGATCGTTTCAGGAATCCTATACCATGCTAACAGCCTTTTTGACACTCATGCTATATGGTATTCAGGGTCAACAGCATCTGGTGAGCGCAATTTTATTTGGTGTTGGTGATGGGATATCAGTATCAAGATTCACCTCTCTGTTTTGGATTACTCCACTTGCACTTACCATTGTGAACTTTATATGGACTTTTTTGATTGTATTCAGTTACAGATTTTCACATTTACTGGTCACTGTGTGTAATTTAATCTCATAATCATAGCTGTTCTGTGAAGCCCTTAGAGGTTTATTAGATAACCTTAGTGAACAAACAGCATCATGAAGGTCAAGGAACACACCAGGCAGGTCAGGGATAAAGTTGTGAAGAAGTTTAAACCGGGGCTAGGTTATTAAAAAATATTCCAAGCTTTGAACATCTCACGGAGCACTGTTCAAGACATCATCCGAAAATAAAGAGTATGGCACAACTGCAACCCTACCAAGACATGGCAGTCCACCTAAACTGACAGGCCGGGCAAAGAGAGCATTAATTAGAGAAGCAGCCAAGAGGCCAATAGTAACTCTGGAGGAGCTGCAGAGATCCACAGCTCAGGTGGGGACACTGTCTGTGGGACAACTATTAGTCGTGCACTCCACAAATCTAGCCTTTATGGAAGAAACGCAAGAAGAAAGCCATTGTTGAAAGAAAGCCATAAAAAGTCCAGTTTGCAGTTTGGAAGAAGCCATGTGGGTGGCCTAAAACCAAAATGCTATGTGTGGCAGAAAACTAACATTGCACATCACTCTGAACACACCATTCCTTCTGTGAAACATGGCGGTTGCAGCATCATGTTGTAGGGATGCTTTTTTTTTCAGCGGGGACAGAAAAGCTGGTTAGAGTTGAAAACCTGTTAGAGTCTGCAAAACACTTGAGACTGGGGTGGAGGTTCACCTTCCAGCAGGAAAATGACCCTAAACATACAGACAGAGCCACAATGGAATGGTTTAGATCAAAGCATATTCATACTTACACAGTTACATAGTTAGTGAGGTTGAAAAAAGACACCAGTCCATGCAGTTCAACCTATGATGTGTGTGTTTGCTGTTGGGCCAGCTGTTCAATAAGACAGCTGGCCCAGTGTCTTATTGAATTACCTTTCTCTGAAAAGTTTGTTCCCTATGCTAGGGTCACCAGTTTGGTATTTGTACATTGATATCATATCCCCTCTCAAGCGTCTATTCTCCAGAGAGAATACATTCAATGCGTGTAGTCTTTCTTCATAGCTGATGTCCTCCATTCCTCTAATTATATGTGTTGCCCTTCACTGCACTCTCTCTAGTTCCAGTACATCCTTTCTGAGGACCAGTGCCCAGAACTGGAGACAGCATACTCAAGATGTGGCCAGACCAGAGTCTTGTAGAGTGGGCGAATAATCGTTTTATCTCTGGAGTGAATCCCCTTTTTTATACATGCCAGTATTCTGGTGGCTTTGCTTGCAGAAGCTTGGCATTGCATGTCATTGCATGTCATTGCTAAGCCTGTTGTCTACCAGGACCCCCAGCTCCTTTACCATCTTAGATTCACCCAGAGGTTCTCCCCCTAGCGAGTAACTTTCCTGCATATTTCTTACACCCAAGTGAATTATCTTACATTTTTCAACATTAAACCTCATCTGCCATGTACAGCAGTTGTCCACCCCATTATTTTGTTCAGGTCTGCTTGTAAGGTTACCATGTCCTGTATAGAAGATATTGGCCTGCTTAGCTTAGTATCGTCCGCAAATACCGAGATTGTGCTGGTTATCCCATCCTCTAGGTCGTTTATGAATAAATTAAACAGGATTGGTCCAAGGACACATCCTTGGGGGAGCCCACTTACCACAGACCCATTGATTTTCAATTCCAGTCTGAAAAATTAGGCATTCACGGAATAAAGAAGTAAGTTTCGGCCATTCCAGGCCCCAAAAATTAGCCCACATGCGTTTACCTGACAGCTAAGAACGTTGTATTCTGTGGCTGGAGGTACATTAGGGATTCACAGAATACAGAAGTAAGTGTCGGCCAGTATAGGCCCCAAAAATTAGCCCACATGGGTTTACCTGACAGCTAAGAACGTTGTATTCTGTGGCTGAAGGTACATTAATCATTGACAGGATACAGAAGTAAGTGTCGGCCAGTATAGGCCCCAAAAATGAGCCCACATGGGTTTACCTCACAGCTAAAACGTTGTATTCTGTGCAGTGTTAATTTTGGCAGCAAATTTCAATTTAGTTTTAGTCTTAGTCTTAGGACTAAAATGGCATTTTAGTTTTAGTCCCATTTTAGTCTTCTGCAAGTGTTTTAGTTTTAGTCGTATTTAGTCGACTAAAACTCCAGTATATTTTAGTCGACTAAAACGCCCTACATTTTAGTCGACTAAAACTCATTTTAGTCATCTATAATCAAATGGGTGTAGTTCAATTGTAATTTGTAATGCATTATTTAAGCATTTCTCTACAATTTCCAAACTCATTATATACTACTGCTGGTCCTGGAGTGAAAAATCTAATATGTTATTAGTTATGCTTTGAGCATGCACCAGTGTTAATTTTTGGCAGCAAATTTCGATTTAGTTTTAGTTATAGTCTTTTGACTAAAATGCCATTTTAGTTTTAGTCGTATTTTAGTCTTAAGACTAAAATGCCATTTTAGTTTTAGTCGTATTTTAGTCACCTGAATTGTGTTAGTCGACGAAAACGTTTTAGTCGGTTTTAGTCGACGAAATTAACACTGATTCTGTGGCTGGAGGTACATTAGGCATTCATAGGATACAGACGTAAGTGTCGGTCATAAAAGGCCACAAAAATTAGCCCACATGGGTTTACCTGACAGCTAAGAACGTTGTATTCTGTGGCTGGAGGTACATAAGGCATTCACAGGATACAGAAGTAAGTGTCGGCCATAAAAGGCCCCAAAAATTAGCCCACATGGGTTTACCTGACAGCTAAGAACGTTGTATTCTGTGGCTGAAGGTACATTAGGCATTGACAGGATACAGAAGTAAGTGTCGGCCAGTATAGGCCCCAAAAATTATCCCATGGGTTTACCTGACAGCTAAGAACGTTGTATTCTGCCTCCACACACCGCCCCAGTTCAAACCAAGCCTGTTTTGTCCCACAAACCTGTGGCTGTTACGTCCTACCGGTTCGTTCTTGCATCCCCCCACAGCGGCTCCGACTCGGAGTGCTGACATTCCAGAAACCTCCCCGCTTGTTTTTCCTTTTTCTACCCCCTCGGTGGTATAGAAGATCTAGCACCACCTCTGGTTGACTCCCCCTCCCCTCTTCCTCTTTTTACGGCTGTTGCCTTCTGTATCCTTTCTTTCTAGTCTCTGTCCCGCCCGCTTCCCTCCCCCCCTACATACCTTGGGCATCGCCACCTGTGCTCCAGGCTCCCCCTCTGGCTGCACGCTGGGGTTGTCCCCTTACGGCGGCACGCCTTGGTTTGCTGTGTGTGCCCTCCCCTCCTTCCTCCTCCCCCCCCCCCCCGCGCAGGTCCTACTCTGCACTTGTAGTCTCTACACCCAGAGACGGTAAATAACCAT
This sequence comes from Pelophylax lessonae, assembly GCF_965119305.1. NCBI lineage: Eukaryota > Metazoa > Chordata > Amphibia > Anura > Ranidae > Pelophylax > Pelophylax lessonae. The sequence goes on along the minus strand of NC_138774.1, from coordinate 243,897,435 downwards.
GCCGAACCACCTGCTGGAGTTGCGTTGTGTATCTCTCAATGCCAAGGGCCTCAATTTGCCCGAGAAACACTCGCAGGTCCTGGCAACTCTTTCCAAACACAAAGCCCATTTCCTTCTATTCCAGGAAATGCACTTTAGATCCGACAGTGTCCCTCTCCTTAAAAATAAAGCCTACCCCATTGCCCATCATGCTACAAACAGCGAAGCAAAATCCAAGGGAGTGTCCACGTTGATTGCTCGCTCCGCTCCTTTTCAAACTCACCGACAAAATGGTGGACCCGGAGGGTCGATATTTATTCCTTAAGGGCACATTTGCGTCTAAACCCATAACGGTAGCCAATGTCTACTGCCCGAACGAGCACCAAGTTTCCTTTATTCGAAAGGTAGTCGACCTGCGCTCCTTCCAGTCGGGAGCTCTCATCGTGGGGGGGGGGGGGATCTTAATGTGCCCTTAAACCCCCTGGTGGACACTTCTTCTGGCACCTCCTCCCTACCCCACAGAGCTATTCGCCAAATAAATCTGCAATTACGCTCCCTGACCCTGCTGGATACATGGCGGACTCTTCACCCTGAAGATAGGGATTACACGTTCTTCTCCCATCCCCACAATAGGTACTCTAGGATAGACTGCCTCTTTCTATCGCAGAGAGACCTGGTTTCCCTCGCAAAAGCTACCATCGAGCCTATGTTCCTATCAGATCACTGTCCGATCACCCTAACCCTTCATTTCTCTGAGAGACTGGCGTCGTCTAAAACCTGGAGGTTGAACCCCTCCCTTTTGAAAGACCCAATGGACGTGAAGAAGCTGGGGACTGTCCTCTCCAACTTTTTCCGGGAAAATGCCACTCCGGACATGGACCCCATCACCGTATGGGAAACGCATAAATTTGTTATCCGGGGGTCCCTCATTGAAATGGCCACACGGGCGAAACGGGAACGACAGCAACGGGTTGACGCCCTTATGGTCCAACTCAAGCACCTCGAAGCATCCCATAAACGTTCCCTAGCGGCAGCGACCCTTTCGGACCTTGTTCAAGTGCGCACCACACTCCTAGAAGAACTAGGCAAGAGCACCAGGCGGAGACTCCTACTCGGTCAAAGACTGTTCTATGAACAGGGGAACAAAAGTGGCCGTCTACTGGCCCGCGCGGTGCAACCCGCCCGAACCACGACCCAAATCCATCAACTGCGGAGCCACGACGATGCGTTACTTTTGAGGAATGACGAGATTGCACGTCGCTTCGAAACATACTATCGCGAATTGTATAACATTCGTCCCACTGGACCTGACGCTGCCTGCGAGCTAGACCACACCAATCGAATACGACAATTCTTAGAGCGTTTTAGCCCCACGGCCATCTCGGCGTCACAGGCTAGAGACCTGGACCGACCCTTCCCTGAGGAGGAACTAGCCCAGGCCATTAAGCACTCCAAACCGGGTAAATGTCCCGGCCCGGACGGGCTGTCGCTCCAATACTACAAATGCTTTCAAACGCTATTGATGCCGAGGCTCCTCGGGGTGATGAATGTTATCCCGTCTTCCTCATCCCTACCCACTAGCTTCTTAGAGGCCCATGTCACGGTCATCCCGAAGGAGGGCAAGGACGCTACGCGAGCTGAAAACTATAGGCCGATATCTCTGCTCAACGTCAACATTAAACTGTACGCGAAAATCATAGCAAACAGACTCCTCCCCCTTATTCCCTCCCTGGTGAGCCTGGACCAAGTAGGCTTTGTCCCCGGGAGAGAGGCCCGGGACAACACGGTTAAGGCCCTTAACATTCACCACGCGCTTACAGTTACGGGGAGGCAGGGTTTCTTCCTATCTCTAGATGCCGAGAAGGCGTTTGACAGGGTGGACTGGCGCTACATGACCAAGTTATTACGGGCTTTGGGCCTGCCCCCTCGCATACTCGCCAGTATTCTAGCGCTATACTCTAATCCTTCGGCCCGTGTGAGGGTGAATGGCCACCTGTCGGACGCCTTCAGCATCGGGAATGGGACACGACAAGGCTGCCCCCTTTCGCCCCTTATCTACATCCTGACCCTCGAACCGCTACTTAATAGACTCCGATCAAACACCAACATTAGGGGCATTACCGTACATGGGAGAGAATATAAGGTGGCGGCCTTCGCCGACGACCTCCTGCTGTTCCTCTCCCACCCACACGTTACCCTACCCAATCTGCTGAGTGACCTTGAACGCTTTAATTCGCTATCCAATCTGAAGATTAACTATACGAAGTCCCATGCACTCAACATCACACTACCTCCCGAAGTCCAGGCAGCCTGTCAAACAAATTTTCCTTTTAACTGGAAGCCGGAAGCCATTACCTACCTAGGCATCCAAATTTCCCGACATTTACATAGACTGTTCGATCTAAACTTCAAGCCACTCCTGACTACAATTCAGACCGACCTGCGGAAGTGGATTGGACTCTCTTTGTCCTGGTTCGGCCGCATTGCGCTCATGAAAATAATAACGCCCAGTGATAAAGATGGACTCTTACCAGAGATGATGGAGGTAAAAACTTCAAGCAAAGTAGGTAGATGATCCCGTGTCAGCAGGACTGAAGAGGTGGAGCACTCTCCTTGAGGATCCTCCAGATCACATTCACCCACAGCATCCAGAAAAAAACACTTGGTGCGGCTCAAGATGAAATGGCCCAAAGATGCATTCCCAAAAGAAAGAAATGGACTAATAGTGCATTATCCTTTAAAACCAAATTTAATAAAGGCAAATACACTTACAGCAATCCAAGTTAAAAAGATGCAACAAGCTGAAGAATGTCACAGCTGCCTGCAGAAAGGTAACGCGACAAAATGACAGCACGACCAGCTCCTTCCGATGCGTTTCCACACAAGGGGTCGTCTACTGGGACTGGCACTGTGTGTAGCAGAGTTAACGCAGCAAAAAGAGGCAATATTGTTGCAGGACACAAATACACTTAGACAAGTATACTCAGATAACACCCCACCTCAATATGTGGTATTGGGGGCCTCTGGTTTATCACACCAGTTCTATAAATAATTGGCCAGTGAGTTTGGCACTGTGTGTAGCAGAGTTAACGCAGCAAAAAAAGGCAATATTGTTGCAGGACACAAATACACTTAGACAAGTATACTCAGATAACACCCCACTTCAATATGTGGTATTGGGGGCCACTGGTCTATCACACCAGTAGTACAAAAAATTGTTCAGTGAGTTTGTCACTGTGTGTAGCAGAGTTAACGCAGCAAAAGAGGAAATATTGTTGCAGAACACAAATACACTTAGACAAGTATACTCAGATAACACCCCACTTCAATATGTGGTATTGGGGGGCCACTGGTTTATCACACCAGTTCTATAAATAATTGGCCAGTAACTATTGTCACTGTATGTAGCACAGGTAATGCAGCAAAAGAGGCCAACATTTTGCAGGACTAAAATACACTCTTATAAAAGTATACTGTTAAATAACACCCCACTTCAATATGTGGTATTGGGGGCCACTGGTTTATCACACCAGTTGTACAAAACATTTGCCAGTACGTTTGGCACTGTGTGTAGCAGACTTAATGCAGCAAAAGAGGCAATATTGTTGCAGGACACAAATACACTTATAAAAGTATACTCAGATAACACCCCATTTCAATATGTGGTATTGGGGGGGTATTGGGGGGGCCACTGGTCTATCACACCAGTTGTACAAAAAATTGGCCAGTACGTTTGGCACTGTGCGTAGCAGAGTTAATGCAGCAAAAGAGGCAATATTGTTGCAGAACACAAATACACTTATAAAAATATACTATGATAACACCCCACTTCAATATATGGTATTGGGGGGCCACTGGTCTATCACACCAGTTATAATACATTAAAAGTGCTTTTGTCACTGTTTGTAGTATTGCTGCAGAAACGCTCAACACACCAGTCACAATGATGCACAGTACACAATACAAATCCACTATAATATGCTTTCTATATTAGAAAGTATATTAAAAGTGGATTACACCCCTATATAGTGCACTTCACACCTATAACAAATACCAGTCCTTAAATTGACTTTTGTGGACCTTATCAGAGCGATTTGTGTCACTGACGAATCTGTCCCTTGTGCACACAGGAGACCTCTCCCTACACTGACAAAAATGAGACAGTACACCTATACCAAATACCAGCCCTTAAAATGACTTTTGTGGACCTTATCAGAGCGATTTGTGTCACTGACGATCTGTCCCTGGTGCTCACAGCAAACCTCTCCCTACACTGACAAAAAGCAGAATGTGAAATGGCCGCCAGCTTAGGTCTATTAATAAGGGAGGGGGTATGTCCATGTGCTGAAATGTTTCAGTTGCCTGTCCCGTTCCACCTGATGGCTGTGTCATGGGTCAAAGTTCTCCCCAATGTAAACTAATATGCCCGCCGCGAACAACGCCATATGTTCGGCTTGAACAAGCAAAGTTCGCTGCGAACCGACCGCTGGACGAACCACAAGGCCATCCCTAATCTTGCAGACTACTGATGTTAGGCTAACTGGCCTATAATACCCCGGGATATATCTCGCCCCTTTTTTAAATGATGGTACCACGTTGGATTTTCTCCAATAAGCTGGCATCATTTCCGTCAGTAGACTATCCATAAAAATTAGGAACAATGGTCTGGCTATCACCTAACTGAGTCATTTAAGGACCCTCGGGTTTAAGCTATCTGGTCCAAGTGACTTATTTATGTTAAGTTTTTAAAGTCTAGTTCTGAGTCTGTCTTCTGCTAACCATGAGGGTGCTTCCTGTGATGTGTTAATCATTTTAACATTACAAGCTGGGTAATGTAGCCCTCCCAATTATTTTTTGAAGACTGAAGAGAAGAATTTATTTAGCACCTTTGCCTTCTCTCGGTCTATTGTAGTCAGATTCCCTTCATCATCTTTTATGGGGCCAATATGTTCTGTCCTCACTTTCTTACTATTTATATACTTAAAGAATTTCTTGGGGTTTTTGTACTTTCTTCCGCTATGTGCCTTTCGTGTTCTTTTTTAGTCGCCATGATTGCACCCTTACATTTCTTATTGCACTCTTTGTAATGGTGGAATGCTGCCAATGACCCCTCAGCCTTGTATTTTTTGAAGGCCTTTTCTTTAGTTTTAATATGCATTTTTATGTTGGAGTTTATCCACCCAGGGTTTATTTGAGCTCTTTTAAACATATCCCCCTTTGAAATGCATTGGCTAATCCCTTTTTTAGTATGTTCTCGAAGCACACCCATTTTTCCTGTGTTCTTTGTTCCTACGGTTCTATCTCATTTTATATTGTCCTGCAAAGAGCGCAGTTTAGGGAAGTTGGCTCTTTTGAAATTCAGTGTCCTTGTATTACCCTTGTGTTATATACTAAAATAAATTGATCTATGGTCACTGTTTCCTAAGTTACCCTGTATTTCTACATCTGTGATCAGGTCTGTATTGTTAGTAATCAGTAGGTCTAGTAATGCATTGTTTCATGTCGGTGCATTCACCATCTGACCCATGAAATTGTCCTGCAAAACATTTAGGAAATGCCTAGCCTTAGACAAATGCGCGGTTCCTTCTGCCCAGTCTATATTTGGATAATTAAAATCCCCCATTATGACATTTCCCATCCTTGCTACCATTCCAAGCTGTGATAGGAGGTCCAACTCCCCATCCTCCCTCTGGTTAGGGGGCCTATAGCATACACCCAATATTACTTTCCCCATAGTACCTTCCCGTTGAAGTTCTACCCATAGGGATTCTACCTCCTCCTCAGCTCCATTTGTGATATCATCCCTCATAATTACCTGCACATTGTTCTTCATATACAGACATACCCCTCCTCCTTTTTTACCTTCTCTATCTCTGCGATATAGGGAAAACCCCTAAATGGTCGCCAGCCAATCATGAGAGCTGTCAAACCAAGTCACTGAAATTCCCACAAAGTGAAAATCCTCCTAATACATTAGCATATTCATGTGTTAGAATGGTCCAGACAAAGCCCAGACCTAAATCCAATTGAGAATCTGTGGCAAGACTTGAAAATTGCTGTTCACAGTCGCTCTCCATCCAATCTGACAGAGCTTGAGCTATTTTTCAAAGAAGAAGAGGCAAACATTTCACTCTCTAGATGTGCAAAGCTCGTGAAGACATACCCGTCAAGTGGTCTTGCAGTTTCCAACCCATTTTTGTATTTTATGGCCTCACAACATTAGCATCTGCCTCTCTGTAATGATCCTATGGGCACTGATCCAGTTAGAGTTCTACTTTCAAATATTTTTCATGGAAAATGCCTAGTAGGCTGTCTGAAAGCTGGTAAATTTTAGGTTAAATGTAAACTTCCCCAATTTATGTATGATAGAAGGTAGAACAGAATTAAATTTCACCTCCAATATGCCAGCTACCAAAAATACACCTCCTTCATTCAAAACTTTAACTACCCTGAACTTTCGAAATTAGAAGACTTTGACAACTGGTTTGCAAGGGGTCTTGTTTATATCCCACAATTATATAATGGTCAGGTCCTCAAAGATTGCTAAAAGCTTAGTCGCTCACTGTCCCTACTATACATAACCAAACACTTTCTACATTGTCTAAACAGGGACAAATCTCAGCAATTTATAGCTCACTAATACAACGATTCTCAAAGTGTTTGACTCTAAAGTGTAGAGAACGCAAACTGATGTCAGACCCTTAACTGATGATAATTGAACTCATTTTCTAAATAATATGTTACAAGTGCCTCTTTCTACGACACAGAAATGTACACAACTCTTTATTATACAGTACATTGGATCTGTCACATTACTTTAAAACATTTTAGTTGGCACAGAAGGACTCTCCTCTTATATCTGCATTGTAAGATTAAAATGGGCACCCAGTTACATATTCTATGGAAATGCCCCAAACTTTTTAGATATTGGAGACCTGTTCTGGATACTATTATTACATTTTTTTTTATTAATTTGCTTCCTGATCCTAAGATATCTGTGTTAGGATGGCTGGATGAGGATCATTACACTTCACATACATATACCACTTCTCTTTGTCTACTATTTATAGCACGTAAGCTCCCCAGAAGTGAACTTCACCAGTTCCCCAAATCTGTACCCTTCTATGTGGGAAAAGGTAATAAATAATATCTTACTGCAAGAGCATTTGTAGAACTTGCAGGTGATACGTTTTGTGCATTTGATACATATATTTCTGTGATTGTGTCTTTTGTGGTTAATTTCCTATAGAATATCAAAATTAAATCAAAGAATACGAAACAAAAAAAAGCTGAATAAAAGTAAATAAAATTAACAATATCTGTATATACCTATATAATATTTAAAGCAGAAGTACAGCCTTATGTGTCAAAATGAAAAAATCCCAGTTTTTATACCTTTATTTTGCAGTTTTCAGTGCCGTCACATGACTAAAATTCCTTTTCCTGCTGAGTCCAAGAGCAGCAAGTGGGTGTGGTTACTGAAAGCTAGTGACATCACTTCCAGGGAGGGACACTGTTCCTGTGTAGCCAGTGGGCGTATACAGAATGGAAGGAGCTGATCATAGGTTCCCGCCCACTGTTCTCTCATCAGTAAGGTTGCATTGTACATCCTAATTCATGGAAAATGAATAGGGGGAGGTGCAGTGCATATATACAGTAAAGCTGTGCTGGGGGGAGGGGGGGTGCACATATACAGTATAGCTGTGCTGGGGAGAGGGGAGGGGCACATATACAGTATAGCTGTGCTGGGCTTTGAATGAAGACTACCATAGGAGAAGGAAGCTGAACAAGGGGGGGGAGGGGGGGACTGTCACACAAAGTCGCATGACAAGTCACAGCCCATTGATTTCAAAGGCACCTGTTACCATCTATGCATTTTTAAAAATCAGGGCTGGACACGTTCATATCTATGCGACTTTAGAAATCAGCAACTTTGAAAAGGTACCTGCACTACTTTGATGCACTTTTGGTGCGATTTTGATTCAGAGAGTGTAAAGTTGGATCAAAGTCGCATTAAAGGCGCAGTCTAAATCGCAATAGTGGAAACATAGACTAAAATCCCATTTCTGCTAGTGTGACTTGTCATGCGACTTTAGACACACAAAGTCGCATGGCAAGCCAGAGCCTATTGATTTCAATGGCACTCGTTTCCATCGATGCAAAAATCAGTGACTTAGAAAAGGTACCTGCATTACTTTGATGCAAGTTTTGATGCGACTTTGATCTAGAGTGTAAAGTTGGATGAAAGACGCATCAAATTCGCACTCCAAAGTCGCACTTTAGCCTAGTGGCAATGTATCCACTAATGTGACTCTTAAGTTGTACGATTTAGAGTGTGACTGTGAGTGCAGCTTAGATCCAACTTTACACTCTCTGGATCAAAGTCACATCAAAGTAGTTCAGGCACCTTTTCAAAGTTACATAGATGGGAATGGGTGCCATTGAAATCAATGGCCTGTGACTTGTCATGCGACTTTGTGTCCAAAGTTGCATGACAAGTCGCACTAGTGGAAACGGAGCATACAACTCATCGCTCACATATAATGAGCAATAGAAATTGATCTGTATCCATCTAAACTTTCAAAAATGTTCCTTTATACCTTATTTCTTTCATATAAAGTGTGACCCCGCTCTCCCCTCCCCTGTTCCCTCTCTCTCTCTCAGGAGAAGCTGCTAGCCTAAACGTGGCTATGAAGACAGGATGAGATCATGTTCTGTGAAGGAAAGGAGGAATAGGACGGATGGGGGTGGGGCTGGGTAGGTCTGGGCATGCCTGTCTAATGGGCCATACACACTATAAGATTTTCTGAAGACTTTTTCCTTTAGACTTACCAAAACCATATAATATGAGGTCAAACCTTAACAATTTCAATTTGTATGCAATCTGGCAGGCCCTTGCACTACATAGAAAAGGTAAATCTGAAGGAAATCTAACCTCAAAAGTTGGATAGAGTGTATCCAGCTTTAGAAAGACGACAACCTTTTCAGGAAGTGAAATACAGCTTAACAAATTCAGATAAAGGGAGATAACGTTGTCAGTGAACAGGAGCAAACTGATTGTCTAGTTTAGATAAGACTTTCTAAGCTACACAAGCAGCTAGCCACAAAATGAATAATATCAAAGATATTTAACATACTATTAACAGGAAAAATGTCATTTTTGACTGGAGTTTCCCTTTAATAAAAACTGAGTTTCACTTTAAGTATCTCCAGACATTAAAGGGTAGATTGTAATTATGGTTGTATAAAATTTTCTTGTAAAAACGATGATTGACTGACCTTGATTATCAGACTAATAGCTTCCATGGCAGAGCTGTAATAATGTACAGGATATGAGTATTGTGACAAGTATGATGACACTGTGTTACAGATATCAGTCATAGCACTTTAATGACACTCCAGGGAGAATACATCAGTGAGTTTTTATGGGATTACAGTTTGAGTATCAGTGATTGTTATGATGGCGCTATGGAAGTACAGATATAAGTGACAAATTTATGTTCCTTCTCAGCAGTGCAGGTGGTGGGATTATAAAAGAAGACAGTGATCGTTATTATATAATTACAGGGGGCAACAGATCAATAATGGTTATGATTGAAACAAGTGGAATATGAGTGTTAGGTTTTCAATGACATTTGTAACACTGCTGGAACAGGATGATACTAAACAGAAGACTTCAAAATACATTTTATATGCCTTTTTTTTTGTTTTTATCTTCAGTATTGCATAAATTGAACCAAAATCATAAGGAATATAAATAAAATAGCGCAATGCTTTGCTAAATATATGCCCAAATGTGTTTGAAGTTTCCATATGACTCTTTTTTACTCTTTACTTTTTTACTTTTTTTAACTTCTTTTTTACTCTTTTTTTCAGAAAAAGATGATGAAAGGTTAAATTGGTCTTAAAATACATACTTTGATATTTGAGTCTGTTCAAAACTGATAATCATTGACAGTGGACATCATGCTTGTCGGTCAGTGGTTGATTTACTAAAACCAGAGAGTACAAAATCTGGTGCAGCTGTGCATGCTAGCCAATCAGCTTCTAACTTCAGTTTGTTCAGTTAAAGCGTAACTCCACTTTTGTTGAGAAAAAAAAACATTCCCCTCTGGGTGATCTCTGTACATTACAAGGAATTTAACAAACTTTTTTGCAGATTCCTACCTTTTGTTATTCTGAAGAAATCCCTGTTTGTTCCTCTGTGCTAAGTGGGTCTAATGGGAGTGGTTTCATAATGATCTATCAGCTGTGGCAGCTGCAGGGCTCTAATGAGTAAAGCTGCTTGGCCTGCATCCCTTTAGACGTGTTCCTATTGGGAGTATCTAAACAAAAATGACATTTTTGTTGCAGGGGATGCCAGAAATCTGACTTGTATCTTTGGCAGACTTCTGGGAAAATTGACGAGCCAATCACACAAGCAGGAAATGATGTCTCTGGGGTGTGGTCAATACACATTCTGTGTATAGAACACCTCCAGGTGACCATATTGCATTGCATTTTCAGAAAATTACAACAGCTGCAGATTGAAAAGAAAGGTAATTTTTAATAACATTCAATTACAATATGATTTGTGTCGCAATTGTATACGCTATATTGCTTTTTCTTAATTTGCTATTTTTTCTCACGAAAGTGGAGTTACCCTTTAAGTTTTTACAAAAAAAAAAAAAAAAAACCTGGAAACGGATTGGTTTCTATACAGAGCTGCACCAGATTTTGCACTCTCCAGTTTTAGTAAATCCACACCGTTTGTGTATTAGTACTGCTTGGACCTTGAAGAAGGGAGTACACCCTAAAAGCTTGTCCTGCAAATCTGAATATTAGTGAAAATAAAATGATGGACAGTACTTTGTTTTTGTTGCAAGTGCACTAATACAGCTACACTTATCGCAAGTATTCAGTGCCAACAAACCACTTAGTCAAGGCATAATGTGACCCTGCATGCACAGATCGGCATGAAGTGTGATTTGTAGTTCAGCATTTGTGTAATGGGGGTCTAGCATATATCACCCATTGTTTATGGAGTGATGGCCTTACAGCAGAGGGAGAGACTTCTCTAGGCAGCTACAGCAGAGTGGGAATTCTCCAGGATACTTTATCACACTATGATTCTTAGACACTAACTCTGGGAGCACACTGCCCTTTTTATGTGCCTGACTTCATATGCTTTCCTTCATTATGGAATAAACCTTGTTAGGCCTCCAGGTTGTCTCCATTTTGTTTTGGACATGACAAGTATCATTTTCACATCATTCTTGATCAAAGTTTCTACAGGAACATTTTTTCTATGCCATTTACTCCACACAGAAGACCAATAATCTCCTCCTCACCTCAACATAACAGAGACATCATGCTTGATTAACACAGCCAGCAGTGTCCTAGTTCCCTCTGTTGGGGTAACTCGGACACTAACTATACAGGTGCATCCTAAGAAACTACAATATCATCAAAAAGTTAATTTATTTCAGCAGTTCAATTCAAAAAGTGAAACTCTCATATTATATAGATTTATTACACACAGAATAATATATTTCAAGCATTTCTTTCTTTTAATTTTAATGATTATGGCTTATAGCTAGTGAAATATTGTGAAAAAGTTTAATATTGTAGACTCATGGTATCACACTGTAATCAGCTAATTTACTCAAAACACCTGCAAAGGTTTCCTGATGCTTTAAATGGTCTCTTAATCTTGGTCAGTTGGTTACACAATCATGGGGAAGACTGCTGATTTGACAGTTGTCAAGAAGACATTCCTTGACACCCTCTTCAAGGGTAATTGCTAAAGAAGCTGGCTATTCAGAGTGCTGTATCCAAGCATATTAATGGAAAATTGAGTAGAAAGAAATAGTGTTGTAGAAAAAGGTTCATAAGAGGATTGTAAAGGCCATTCAAGAATTTGGGGGAGATTCACAAGGAGTGGACTACAGCTGCTACCAGTGCTTCAAGAGCCACCACAAAGATGTATCCAGGACATGAGCTACAACTGTCGTATTCCTTGTGTCAAGCCCCTCCTGAACCAAAACTAAACGTCAGAAGCGTCTTACCTGGACTAAGGAGAAAAAGGACTGGACTGTTGCTCGGTGGTCCAAAGTCCTCTTTGTGGATGAAAGTAAATTTTGCATTTCATTTGGAAATCAAGACTCCAGAGTATGGAGGAGTGGAGAGGCACAGAATCCAAGTTGCATGAGGTCCAGTGTGCAGTTTTCACAGTCAGTGATGATTTTGGGAGCCATAATATCTTTTGGTGTTGGTACACTGTGTTTTTTATCAAGTCCAAAGTCAGCACAGCCCTCTACCAGAAAATTCTAGCACACTTCATGCTTCCCTCTGATGGCCAGCTTTATGAAGATGCTGATTTCATTTTCCAGCAGGATTTGGCACCTGCCCACACTGCCAAAAGTACCAATACCTGGTTTAATGATCATGGTATCACTGTGCTTGATTGGCCAGAAAACTCGCCTGACCTAAACCCCATAGATAATCTGTGGGGTATTTTTAAGAGGAAGGATGAGAGACAACAGACCAAACAATGCAGACGAGCTGAAGGCCGCTTTTAAAGCAACCTGGGCTTCCATAACACCCCAGCAGTGCTACAGGCTGATCACCTCCAGGCCATGCTGCATTGATGCAGTAATTCATGCAAAAGGAGCCCCAACCAAGTATTGAGTGCATACTCTACTGTACATGGACATACTTTTCAGTAAGCAAACATTTCTGTATTAAAAATCTTTTTTTTTTTGGTCCTATGTATTATACTACTTTTTGAGATACTGAATATTACACGTTTCAGGGCCTCTGAAGAAGAGGCGATGCCTCAAAACGCATAAACCTATACAGCTTCGGGGGATGATCCAATCTTGATCTTGATGCTGAGGACTCTATATTTTTTCTGATATGCCTTTATCAAGAACTTGTTTGTGAGTATTTTTATTCCATTATTTTAATAAACTTTTTAAGGATAATGCACTAGACCGGTGCGCCCTTGTGTTTGTTTGTTTGTCGTTTTTAGAAAAAGAAATAGATCTGAGGTCTGATATTGAATTGCTATATCTGAATGAGAAGGAGAAGGTTGGTGAGATTAGAGGTTCAGAAAACTTAGCTACCCTTTAAATTTGAAGTGTTATTTTTTTACTCATTCTGATACATAGCTCATAAATAGAAAAAAAACATCCTTTAAAAAGATCAACTTAGGTGTTAGGAGGTGCATGTTCAAACTAATATAGACAACTATGGAGATGGGTGCTGAACTTTAGTAAATGTATGTAAGCATGGCCCTGAGGAAGTCTGTGCATGACTGCACTGCATATACATGTACATTCGCCTAAGAGTCACTTTTTACTTTTTTTATTTTTGGTGATGGACATTTTGCTTGTCAGGGATCCACAGTCTGTCATTGGATCCTTTGACTCTTAGCTGCAATTGTCTGCACTGAAGAAGGGTACTTGGTGGATGAGTAGTAGGTGTACTACACCTGCTTATGTGTATATGTGAAGACTTCTATAAAGAGGAATTATCCCAGAGCCGCAAAGAAAATTTCAAGGCCAAGCGCCTAACATGCAGATAAGATTATCAAGTTAATTAAATCGGAAGACTTTTTTTTAATATAAACTTGAAAATTCTGAGAGCTTTAAGCCTAATTGACAATATAACACAAAGGAAGGTACTTTATTAAAGATTGAAATGTTTGAAAGAGTGTATGACTCACTCCATACTTTGCTTCCACACAGTCTTCAACTGGTGTGAATTAGGAATTGTTAACCGGGGTACACACAGATGTCAGAAGATTACAGTTAGCCCCGTATGTAATCCTCTTCTGGGTGCCATACCATAAAAAAGCACAGATAAACATAATCCTGTTTAAAATGCATAAAAAACATTATTTTTCTAAGGAACAAAGACTTTTTGAGATGGAGTTTATTAAATATGGCAAAGCTGCTTTAGAAATGCAATTATCAGGAATGAAAAATCTGAAATAGAGCCTATATAATCTATAAACATCCAACTAAAATTCATTGTTTAGTTCAATTTCCTTCAAAGTTCCCATCTTGTTGAATCAGACAAGATTTCTGGATGGCAAGCGAGTGCAATAAAGGAATTCATATATATATTTGATTAATTGTGCAGAAACTGTCAGGTCTGCAATTATTTGCACATCCTGAGCAAACAGAGCAATGAAAATTCATCATATTCACAGTAGACAGATTCCCTAAATGATGGAGGGGCTTTTTTTTTCAACTGAAATCATCCACTTTATCCTAAATGATGTGCTCACAACTGATCTGGTGCCTGGTTTAATTTGGGGTAACCAAAGGGGATTTCATTAAGGAGAGCATGGAAGCAGAGCTGTAATTTGTGAGGCTTGTTGTTGCAGTCTGTTGCTATTTAGGCATGACGTGCTCACTGGAGCATCCTTGTGGCTTCTGGAAGTGAAAGGGTCTGCTGAATGTCCCAGGTAAACATCAGATACCTGTCTCATTCATCATCATTTTGTTCCTCTCGTTTTGTCACAGCTGTGAGTATTTAAGGAAGATCGATGATACAAGATGTCTCTTCTTCTCCCCTCCGCCACCCTCCCGACTCTATCTCTGCTCCAGGGGCTGAGTCCAATGCAAAATCAGTCAGGGCCTCTATCATTTAACAGTCAGCGTTTGTCATTCTCTCCCAAGGTGCTGTCATGAAGGTACATGGTGTGAAACGGAGACAGCTAAAAAAGAGTTAACCTGTCTCATCACATAGATAAGGGACTAGATACATATGTTTCTACCATTTGTTTTAAGGTATTGTCCACATGAAAAGTTGTGTATAAAATCAAAAGTAGAAAAAGGTGCCTATAGTTGAGGGGTATGAGGGCAAGATGAGTGGCAATGAAGACACACAAAAAAGTGAAGATACCAATAAAAAAAAGATCACTTGGCCTTCGTGAGTGTGTGTGCGTGGTCATTTGAAGACAACCTTTAGAGTTTATAAAGATATACTGGTGCTTCAAATTGTACTTGTGATAGGGGTCCACTCATACTCAACATATACAGTACATTAAGGGTATGAAAAGAAGGCAAAACTAGAATGGACACCATCCAAACATCACTATAATTACCATCGGTATAGTTAGCGATAAATATTTTATAGTTGCACAAAGTAAGAAACACAGTGGACATTGTAAAGAAAGCAAAGTGGGAAGGAGAGAATATATTGTTGTAGCACTGCCCCCCCAGGGACTGCTGGATATTGACTCTGTGGGCTCCCCTGGTTACCAACAAACGGTTAAAATGAGATAAAGTCCCTGAGTCCCTCCTTGCTCCTGTTGGCTCTTCACAGAAATAAACAGTCTAGGGGTGTTGGTTTTTTTGTTGTTTGTTTTGAAATTGGGATAGGAGAAGGGAATAGTGGGATAATTCAACTGAACTATTCACATAGATGAGGACTTCTATCTTCAGAAATTCTTCAGTACTTAGGAACAGCAAGGCTGTTAATCCACACTGCCACAAGTGTAGATGGGGTTAAGTCTCTTGCTTTCTTTACTCTCTGACAAGACGACTTGGTGAACGATATCTTATCTTCAGGACACTCTCACTAGTATCCTCTTCCCACTGACTATCCTAGGAGCAGGGGTGGCCCCCCTCAGGTCAGGCCCCTTGACACAAGCTTTCTATACTCACTGTACTGCAGAGACAGATCCTCCAGTGTCTCCCCTCTCAGTCAGCTTGCCTGGACTTCTGGGTTCAGCTCCTCACTGCTACTCTTCTGGCCCTCAGGACGACCCCTGAGGCCGCATGGCACCTCTACAGAGGAGGAGGCAGCCGACCCCTCCCTCCGGGTCTCCGCTCCCCAATTAAAGACCTTGAGCACATGTGCTCCTGGCTTTTATACAGTATCCCAACATGAACTGAGGCAACTTTCCCTCTGCCAATCGTCAGGATTGTATCAAAAACCCATGCACCCATTTGTCAGGTTTCCTCCCACTGTCCAACATGCCTCCGTATTGGACCAGTGTGAAACACTCTCTAGACAGAACGAGTTGCACTCTGAGCACAATGATCAGACCTTACTAAGAGATCCTGCTCTCTGGTAGGAAGAGAACAATATAGGTAGAACAATATAGATTTACCTGCAATAAGCAGACAGAACTAAAACTATACTTTCTCACTAGCATCTACCTAGGAGGGTGCTACACTCACCCCCCGCCCAAATAAGCCATATCCTCTGGGCCCTTACTAAAATTCTTGTACAAAAATTTTACGGAGTATTCCACAAACTTGGAAAAGGGGAAAAGGGAAATAACAGGGTCATGGGGCATACCCCATATGTGGCCAGTGAATATAATAAGTTACGTGGAAAAATGTATGACTCTGCTGTACAAATATTCACACATGTATGTAAATATAGAAGGAACATTTAGACCAATGCAACCCCCCGCCAACAAAAAAAAAAATCAGCTTGACAGGTTAAAACATTACCCTATCTAACTGATTAAATACAATATCAACATTGTATCGATATATGTACAGAGAACAGTGGAGGGCCTATCCAGACCCGGAAATGTCCCATGAAAGCCTTGCAAAGGAAATAAAAGGTTAAACACAAAAATGTACTTTGTCGACCTTCTCATGGTGAGACTGCTCTCTCCTTAGAGGGGACCTTCTCACCAGCATTAGCTCATTGAAAGACATGTGCTCCTGGCTTTTACACAGTATTCCAACATGCACTGAGGCAACTTTCCCTCTGCCAATCATCAGGACTGTATCAAAAGTCCATGCACCCATTAGTCAGGTTTCCTCCCACTGTCTAACGTGCCTCATTATTGGACCAGTGTGAAACACTCTTAAGACAGAATGAGTTGCACTCTGAGCACAATGGGCAGACCTCACTAACAGATCCTGCTCTGTGGTAGGCAGAGAACAATATAGATTTACCTGCAGCTCTTCTGGTAAGCAAACAGAGCTTAAAACTATACTTTCTCACTAGCACCTACCAAGGAGGGTGCTATACTAGTTTTCTATTGCAACTGGCCGTGTGAGTTATTGCCACTGTACCATGCTTTACCTCTACCAACAGACAATGATGGGATCATGCTCTGAAATCTCTTGACCCAATCACACAAGTTGTCAGGACTCTGGAGGTGAGCCTGATGTGCAGAGGGTAGCCTCTAGCTCACCGAAGGATGGAGCACAGACGAGTCACCCAGGCAGTAGACACAGGATAACCCGAGGTGTGAAATCTAAGTGCCAACCTGGCTTCACCAGAGCCCCTGATGGTGAGGATGGATTTTGCTGCATGTATACCACCAGGTCGCGGTCCTCGGGGTTGCCTTGCCAGGAGGTGAACAGGTCTGGATCTGGTGGCCAATAAACAGACAAGGATAAGGCAGAAGAGTGGTCACAAAAAAGCCGAGGTCAGGGCAGGCAGCAGACAAGTGAGGTGAGGGACAAGCCAGGAGGTCAAACAGGAATCAAACTGGATACAACAGGTTTCAGGTTCAGGAACACAGAAGAAGCTGCAGATCAGACAGCAAAGACACAGTGCTGCTGAGGTGCTTAAATAAGGCAGCCTGTTGCCAATTAATGAAATTAGTCTGCATTAGGTTAACCCTTCGGTGGCAGATTTATGACAGCACTTCAGTGTGCACAGGGAGCGTTCCTGGCACAAGTCCTGACCTGGCTTTTTATACTTAGGTACTTGGTGCGACAGGAATTCTACAAGGAATAAAGGAATCGTTATTTTAGAGATAGTGCCTGCTTTCCTATGGAGTAGTACAACTGGGTGCTGCTGTCATGACTCTCTCAATAGCATTTTCTGACATGGCTGATCTTGTTTGTAGATGCCAAGTTTAACAGAATGGTTAATCGTCCAATTGACACGAAGTAACTGTATCTTGCAGTTTACTAAACATGTGCAAAAGGAGATGCAATAATGCAAAACTGGTTCAGAATGGCAAAGAACCGGCATGCACTGCAGAATTATAAAAAAACATGAAAGCTGCACAAACATGGACTATTCAGTGCAATGTCTCTGTAGCTCAGAGTAACGCGTGGCTGCATAGTATGGTCTCTCTCGGATTCTATGATAAGAGAAAGTCTAGCAGAAAATCACTCAAAAAACACTCAGAACACATAAAGCTACTTTTGATTATCCTCATAAACAGCATCCCTCTCAGTGAAGTCCAGAGTAGCTCTGTTAGCTGGAGGCATCCAAAATCCAAGGCTAAAGGGCCACCCCACTGGAACTTGAGTACCCTAGTAGCAATTGGGATGGGGCTCCCTACAGTAGTTAGGTTTTCCAGAAAACTTGCATGTTATTAGGCTCTTGCTCAGCAATACGCATGCCGATTCTGAAAGTGGCGGGTCTCTCAACTGGCTGCAGATCATTTGACAAGCTACCTCTGCCTCATTAGGTATGGCCTCTGCCAATTGCTGAAGGAGTGAAGCAGAAAACGCATTTTCCCTGGGCATGTCCAAGAAACCCTAGCAGGTATAGTAGATGTATTTAAAGGGGCCTGTGCCTACATATAAGCATAGTGAGTAATTGGGTACTCCACTACAGTATCATTTGTGTGCAGATGGAGGTGATGCTAGCCTGTAGGCAAATAACAAGGACACATTTGTAAGTTCCAGGGAGTGTAACAACAAAGCCAGTGAAATTTTAGGACTCATTACTTGAAACACACAAACTTTGTCTCAATGTCAAGACATGCAGAAAAGATCGCAATCTCAAGTTTTACTAAGGTAAGAACTACTCTGGGCCAACTTAAGGCATCCTGTTCATACTCTTTATATTTCAATGTTTTGGATATTCTTGGTTATGTCTCTAATAATGTGTTTGTTACAAATATTGCTGAGTAGGTTTCTGTCAATATCAAGCTGGAATAGCATAGAACTTTATAAGTTGATCACTGAAAGGGACACTCCAGTCAAAAGGGAAATTTTTACTAATAATAATATGTTAAATACTATATCTTTATCTTTGATATTATTCATTTTCTGGCTAGCTGCTTGTGAAGCTTAGAAAGTTTTATCTAAGCTGGACAATCAGCGTCTTCCTGTTCTTCACCGACAAGGAAATCCCAGACAAGGAATTTGCTAAGCTGTCTTTCAGTCTCTAAATTTGACAGCTTGGCTATTGAAGCCTTGATTTTGAAAGAATGGGGTATATCTGGCTCTGCAGTTTCTACCCTGACAAGCTTCTGCAAGCAGCTATGTAGACCTTTTGTGATCTGATGGTGGTATTGATGGTGTCCCCCTCCCCTCAGGTGTATTGCTATAGGACATCCCATGGCTTTTGATACAGTCCTGATGATTGAAAATCATTTTCTACAAAGTTACACAGCTAAACAAGAACATACAATAATAGTCTTGCTGACACTGTTGATTTTCGAGGTAACACTATCTGGCGCACCATAAAGATCCATGAGGAGACTATTGGGGAAGCCTAGGATTTTACCATATGTGTGAGAGCCCCTGCTATATTGGCCTCTGTAATGAGGGTCATTTCAATCCGGTAAGAGGCTTCACAAGTGGGTGACGTTGGTGGTTCCTCTATCAATCACAGAAGAGTTGAGCATTTTTGGACACTATCTTTACATTTGCCTTTCCTTATGGATATGGACTTTATCTGACACATGTTTAGCGCTACACCTTTATTCTATTGATCTACCATTCAGGATTTTGTGTTAGCTGCTCTTTTATGTGTTTTTATGTGTTTGATACCATAATTAGGTTGGCGCAGTTTATTATCATATTTTTTTAAAGTTTACAAGCTTCGCACTTTGAGCAAGATTTGCAAAACTGGGAACCAAACCCGGGTAGATTTGCTTTTCCCTAGTTCACAGAACCTCTCTCTGTAAGTTGTGTGTCTGTACACCTTTGGCACCACCTGATGGTAGCAGTTTTACATAAACGTATTATTACCTATCAATTGTTGCTGGAGGGGATCTATTTTTGTGGGAGGGGTCTGTTGTTGCTGGTGGAGGATCTATTACTGGTGGGGTGGGTCTTATGTTGCTGGGGGCGTCAATTGTTGCTGGGAGGGATCTACTGTTGAGCCCCTGGTCTATTATTGCTGGCTGCTGGAGGGTCTGTTGAGGCTGACTGTTTGGAGTCTAATTTTGCTGGGGTGAATCTATTGTAGCTGGAAGGTCCATTGTTGCTAGATACAGGGTAAATTTTACTGTCTCTCTTGTTAACCAAACTCCATAAAAATTATTCCATAAAACTCCATAAAAATTAGCACCATACATTTATACTTGGTTCTGTATTCTCTAAAGGAGGCGGTACTGGCAGGTGGGGTGGGGGTGGAACCAAGGAACGGTGCTCAAAGGTGGGTAAGGGCAGAGACAAGGAGTGATTCAGAAGGGGGGGGGGGTTCCTGCACCTATTATCTGAGAATCCCATAGCATCTCTATATAGGATATAAAATGTGTAGACCTCAGAGCCTGTAGGCCTTGAGGTGGAGTGTGAGATAATGTCTTAAAGAACTGTCTCCTCCAGCGGGCAAACAAATTCTAGCTGTCAAGGAGGTATTAGGTATACCTGGACAACTAGAATATGCAGGGTGGTATTGAGAAGGGGATTAAGGTATGCTGACAAGAGGAGGAGGTCATGATAAGAGGTAGAAGGAAACAGTGTGCATTTGTGTCAGGTAGTGTAATCAGTGCAGAATTTTTCTGCCTGGCGATTGGTGGGTGCCGGAGGAATCCCCATCACAGACAGAGCCCGAAGGAGGGAGATCCCCTCTTCTGCCATCAGGATTCCGAAGCAGATGGCTAGTGCTGGTTGAGAGGTTTCGGCCAGTGTATCAGCCCTTCGGGGAAGAGATTTTGTAGTGGGTGCCAGCCTGTCTCTTGTAGTGGCTGGCAGTCCTCATCTGAAGCTTGTGGAGCGGCATGGAGTGTCGGGCATGTATGCCCATTGAGCCTAGCGAATGGATAGGGACACCTCCATGTCCAAGTTGGGGCAAGGGACAGTACATGTGGAAGTGCCTCCGCTGCTGCTGAGAGCAAGGAAGCAAGGCAAGGCTGGTGCTGATCCTATAGAGGAGATGCATGTCAGTTCAGCAGGGATCGCCTGCTGCCTCTACAATGGGGGAGGGGGGAGAAACTGCCACTATGTGAAAGGCATTAGTACCAGTTCCTGCCGAGGTCCAGTCTGAGGGAGACTTGAGCAGCTCTGAGGGCCAAGAACTTGCTGATGGGATCTGTGATGCTGCAGGGGAGTCTGGATCAGCAGCTGGGGGGCTTCTGGCGATTGCTCTGACAATGTTTTATCTTTCCTTTCCAATTCTGTCTTAGTGGGCTCAAATGTCAGAGGTCTGGTTTTACAAGGGATCAGAGATCGCGCGTGGTTTTTCTGCATCTGGGCAGGTCGATAGTAAGGTTTTCTTAAGTGAGAAGTTCACCTTTAGGAACTTGTTATGTTCTATCCAATTTTAGAGTACAACATGCAACATGTTCCCAATGCTGCAGCCGCCACCCACTGCCCCTCTCCCTGTGGCAACAATACAGGGAGAAGTTCACAGTACTAGCTGCCACTGTTTGAAAAACAGCTCTGCCCACACGGCCACGTCATTCAGACATATGGCTCTGTGTGAATGTAAATTCTACATGAGGTGTATCTAGTCTATATTTTATGGCCTCTATAGGTGATGGGTCTGCTGTCTCACCTCTCATGTCTACACATAAACTATTTTTTAAAGACAAAACACAGGGGATTTTCACCCCCTTAAAGACTCAAGGGTCTACACACAAGAAAGAGAACACACAACTCAATTCAATGTGATCAGTTCTCTTCACACAAACTTTCTAAAGATGAAATTAAGGTGTTATCAAAAGGACTCACTTTTTGCCCTGATCACAGATTAGATAAATTTGAGATCATAAAATATTTGCACTTATATACACAGAAACTCTTACTCCAAAGCACATACACCAAGCATACACAAAATGAGGCACACACTTTAAGTGAACGCCTGGCCCCAGACGGGTTTGGTGGCTTTATTGGAAGACGTTGTAGAATTCAGAGAGTAGTGGTTAATGATTCTTACTCTGAATGGTCTAAAGTTATCAGGGGTGTACCTCAAGGTTCAGTGTTGGGACCCTTACTTTTTAATATCTTTATAAATGATATAGGGTCTGGGATTAAAAGTAGCATTTCAGTCTTTGCAGATGACACCAAGCTTTGCAGTGGAATAACTTTTTTACAGGATGTCTCCTGCTGACCTCAATGCACTGTTTCTTTGGGCAACTATGTGGCAAATGAGGTTTAATGTTGATAAATGTAAAGTTATGCACTTGGGGGCTAAGAATATGCATGCATCATACATACTAGGTGGAGTAGAACTGGGGGAATCCATAGCGGAGAAGGATCTGGGAGTTCTGGTAGATCATAAGCTTAAAAATAGCATGCTATGTCAAGCTGCTGTTTCCAAAGCAAGACAAGTCCTTTCTTGTATTAACAAAGGCATGGACTCCAGAGAGAGAGATATCATTTTGCCCCTGTACGGATCATTAGTAAGACCTCATCTGGAATATGCAGTTCAGTTTTGGACACCAGTTCTTAAAAAGGATATCGGGGAACTGGAGAAAGTGCAGAGAAGGGCAACGAAACTGATAAGAGGCATGGAGGACCACAGCTATAAGAAAAGATTAGAGGAGCTGAATTTATTCTCTCTTGAGAAGAGGAGATTAAGGGGGGATATGATCAACATGTATAAATACATAAAGGGTCCATATAGTGAACTTGGTGTTGAGTTGTTCACTTTAAGGTCAACACAGAGGACAAGGGGGCACTCTTTACGTCTAGAGGAAAACAGGTTTCGTCTCCAAATACTGAAAGGTTTCTTCACCGTAAGAGCTGTGAAAATGTTGAATAGACTCCCTCCAGAGGTGGTTCTGGCTAGCTCACTAGATTGCTTTAAAAAAAGGCCTGGTGAAGTGAACATAATATAAATGGGTGCTAAAATTTTTTTTAGGTAAAGTTGATCCAGGGAATATCCGATTGCCTCTCGGGGGATCAGGAAATAATTTTTTTCCCCTGCTTTAGCAAATTGGATCATGCTTTGCTGGGGTTTATTTTTGCCTTCCTCTGGATTACCAGCGGGTATAAGATTGTGTATATGGGATTGTATGGTTGGGTTTTCAA
The DNA here is from genome assembly GCF_965119305.1 of Pelophylax lessonae. Taxonomy (NCBI): domain Eukaryota; kingdom Metazoa; phylum Chordata; class Amphibia; order Anura; family Ranidae; genus Pelophylax; species Pelophylax lessonae. The sequence continues at coordinate 243,874,324 of NC_138774.1, read as the reverse complement.
TACTGTTTTTTTTTTTTTTAGCTGAACCGGATGGACTTTTTTCAACCTGAATAACTATGTACGTAACAATGAGTCCGTAGATCTGATTGATAGGATTGACATTGAAGCTTTGTTAGAACAGGCAGAGGACGCTCAGCCCACAGTTTCTCCTTCTCACGACACATCCAGACTTAAAAAACAATCCAATGTCTATCCTTCCCCTAGCTCCAATAATGGTATTGCTACATTTCTCTAACTAGTTTGCCAGGAAATTTGAACACTGAAGGTTGGTCCCAACAAAATGGGGAATATGACCCTTGAAGAGAGAACAAAGTAATGCAGGCACTGTCCAACAATCACTCAATCACTATAAACCCGCAGATAAAGGAAGCAACATTTTCCTCATGGATAATGATCAGTATATGCAGATGTGCATCTGCATCTTAAATAATGCAGATTGGTACAAACCAATAGATAGATCGCTGATTGACAATTTCAATCGGGAGTTCTACATATTGGTTGATGATGCCTACTATGAGAACACTATGTCAAAACAAATGTGGGATTTTGTTAGGACCAGCTTTCCTAGGATACCTAATTTTTACTCCCTACCCAAAATACATAAAAGTACAAAGTCCACCAAGGAGTCCCATAATTTCCGGCAAGGGAGCTATTACAGAGAATCTGAGTCAAGTAATAGGCGAATAACTCAGACCGTTTGCCTTGAGTCTGCCATCATACATTCGGGACACGATTCACCTACTCCAAGTACTTGGTGGAATCCATGTATCTGTTGACACCATTCTTGTCACCATAGACATGGAGGTCTTATATAGTTCGATACCACATGATTTAGGATTATCGACTATACAGCGAATTCTATCACAAACCAATCATCATGAGCAGCCATTCAACGAGTTCATTCTCATGTTACTGAAATACATAATCAGACACATGTACATGGGGGAGTGGGAGCACACCCTATTCATGAATGAAGGTTTCTCTAAGAATGTGGACCACATTTTGATGAGGTATCGCTACATAGATAATATTTTTGTCCTTTGGGACGGCTCTGAGAATCTGTTGCGGGACGGTCTTAGCAACTTGAATGGCAACTCACTTAGTTTGAAATTTACTGATGTTAGGCCTGCCAGAGATGCCAACCACCCCTCTGGTTTCCTGACCAGTAGTCTTGTTTATCCCGGTATCAGGTGGAGGATCGGATGGGGTCGTGCAGCCAAAATATCGGGACCTCAAATGAAAGTGCAACCAGCAAACATGTAAATGACTCACGGTTAGGAGTAGTAGGTTGGAAGCCAGTCCCCAAGGGAGCGAAGTCCAGAAGAGAGGTTGGGAGTGAGTCGAGTTGAACACAGGAAATTGTGCAATCCTAAAGGGGTGATCCGGAGAGTGGTCAAGAGCGAGCCGAAAACCAGAATTGGTACAATCCAACGGGGTGATCTGAACAGTGGTCGGGGAAAGCCAAGGTCTGCAAATAGAATAGTACATAACTGCAGACAAAACAGGAAGCAAAACCTATCCTAAGGTGCCAGCAGGAAGTGGAAGAGGGTATTTATAGGTCATAAGATCAGGTAACTGACTACAGCTGGCCACTGGGTGGAACAAGAGTCTCATACCAAAAGGAAGATAATTAGAAGCTTGTCCAGAATTGAAATCACCCAGTGGCCCAGGCAGCTGGAAAACAACCCAGAACACACCTGATCACCTGATCGACTCCCTGCTAAGGCGTGACAACAATGGAGTACGATGCATTGGAAGTCACTTTTCTAGATGAGAAAATTCTTAGGACTGAGGACCAGATGTTGTCCTGTGAATATTTTCGAAAACCAACTGTGGGCAATAACATCCCGCAGTTTCCATCCGCAACCATTAATAGCATCCATCCCTTACAGCCAATACCTTAGAGCGAAACGTATATGTGCAAGTAAGGAAGCTTTTATTTGGGAAGCAAATGGCCTGAGACAACGACTCCTACAAAAGGGATATAGCCATAATTGCTTAAAAAAAAGTGTTCAAGTGGGTAACAAAACCCTCTAGACACAATCTCCTTTTTACCAAAAGGAAACCAACAGGCACCAACACAACCAGAATCATCACAAAATACTCTAATGAACATAAAAATTTTAAACAGGTTCTCAAGAAGTATTGGAAAATGGGGTGGATTTCTGCGCTAAAAAATAAATCTAAACTAAATTAAATAAATAAATGTAAAAACAGGTGGCTGTGAAACGTGTAGATACCTATGTGATATAGGAGGGAAGCTGCACACATGGACACATGCAAAGCACTTGTAAAACAAGTGTACGCCCATTACTGCATCACAGCATGTGAGTCTAACTTTTAATCAATAAATAATGTTTTTTTAAACGGAATTACACTATGTCCGCACATTTGTTTTTGTCTCTTTTGGGGATTTGAATGTCTACTCATCCCTCCATATGCCTGAGGTATCCCTTGAGTAACTACATATACTGGGTGAGGTCTATCCCTTGATTGGGTGACCACATGCATCTGGTAAGAGGCTCATATAATTGCCCTTTGTTTGGTGACATTCCACGGGTGTACACTTGTTTTACAAGTGCTTTGCATGTGTCGTTTGCCATTTTCTTGGGATCTGCGGTTCTTTCTTTTCCCTGATTGGGGTCACTTGTGAGACACCTTAAGTATAAGGATATCATGTGAGTGCTATTCTTACATTTCCTTTCCTTTTGCCCATTTATCTACAGTGTTACACTATGTGCTTTTTTCTTTTATTAGATTTATATTGTCTTTGAACACCTGCCTTTGAGAGCCTTCTTCCCTCATACTAATGAGAAGCTCAGCAAGTGGATTCTGTCATCATCTTATCAAAAGTGAGCCATGGTCTGTCCATTAATTTGGTAGACCAACTTTATTTGGTAAGCAGTTTTGATCACTATAAGTCGTTTTTGAAGCTGCAATAGAAGACAACGTCCATCTTCTGAAATCTAGTGGGACTTCTCACAATTTAGCGACCGGGTGGACAGATTATTGGGTGGGGCTGGGGAAGACCCAGCTGTCATGGTACACGTGGGTACCAATGACATAGGCAGAGGAAGATGGAGAGTCCTAAACGATTTCAGGGACTTAGTTGAGGAGTAGGACCTCCAAGGTAGTATTTTCCGAAATACTACCTGTACCTCGAGCCACACCAGAGAGGCAGCGGGAGATTAGGGAAGTTAACAAGTGGCTGAGGAGCTGGTGTAGTAAGGAGGGTTTCGGGTTCCTGGAGAACTGGGCCGACTTCTCAGTCGGCCACCGGCTCTTTGGTAGGGACGGATTGCACCTAAATGGGGAGGGTGCAGCCGTACTGGGTGAGAAGATGGCCAAAAAGTTAGAGAGGCTTTTAAACTAGGTGATGGGGGGGAGAGTACAGATGTAGAATTAGCCAGTGGAAAGAAAGATTCAGAGGGCAGAAATGGGGGCATTAGCGGTAGGGTGTTCGGAGCTCCTATACCCAGGGTGGGTATGGGGAAAAATCAAGAGAGCAGCCTAAAAACATCAAATGAGGATATATGCAACCGGTCAAAATTAAGAGGTTTGTTTACCAATGCCAGAAGCCTGGCCAACAAGATGGGAGAGCTGGAGCTACTGATGTTTGAGGAGGACTTAGATTTTGTGGGGATAACAGAGACTTGGTTTGACAGCTCTCATGACTGGATGGCGACCATTCAGGGGTATTCCCTTTATCGCAGAGATAGAGAAAGTAAGAAAGGGGGAGGGGTATGTCTGTATATTAAGAACAGTATACAGATAAATATGAGGGATGATATTAATAATAGAGCTAAGGACGAGGCAGAATCCCTATGGATAGAGCTTCAAAGGGAAGGCACGGTGGGAAAGGTAATATTGGGCGTATGCTATAGGCCCCCCAACCAGAGGGAGGAGCGGGAGGTGGACCTCATTTTACAGATAGGATTGGCAGCAAGGACGGGAAATGTCATTATAATGGGGGACTTTAATTATCCTGATATAGACTGTGCAGAATGAACCGCACACTCAGCCAAGGCTAGGCAGTTCCTAAATGTTTTGCAGGACAATTTCATGGGTCAGATGGTGAATGCACCGACAAGAAACAATGCGGTACTTGACCTACTGATTACCAACAATACAGACCTGCTCACGGATATAGAAATACGGGGCAACTTAGGAAACAGTGACCATAGGTCAATAAGTTTCAGTATTAATTACAGTAATAGGAATCAGAGGGGTAATATAAGGACGCTGAATTTCAAAACAGCCAATTTCCCAAAACTGCGCTCGCTGCTAAAATATCAATTGGGATAGAACCCTGGGAACAAAGAACACGGAGGAAAAATGGGAGTGTTTCAAGAGCATACTTAACAAGGGGATTGACCAGTGCATTCCAAAGGGAAATAAATTTAAAAGAGCAAAACTAAACCCTGGGTGGCTAAACTCCAACATAAAAGTGCATATTAGTGCTAAAGAAAAGGCCTTCAAAAAATACAAGACTGAGGGGTCATTGGCAGCATTTAAGCATTACAAAGAGTGTAATAAGAAATGTAAAAACGAAATCAGGGCGGCTAAAATAGAACACGAGAGACATATAGCGGAGGAGAGTAAAAAGAACCCCAAGAAGTTCTTTAAGTATATAAACAGTAAGAAAGCGAGGCCAAAACACATTGGCCCCATAAAAGATGACAAAGGAAATATGGCCACTGAGGACAGGGAAAAGGCGGAAGTGTTAAATAATTTCTTCTCTTCAGTCTTCACAAAAGAATCGGGGGGCTACACTAACCCAGCTTGTAAGGCCGAACTAAGAATCACACCTCAGGAAATACCGCCATGGCTAACAGAAGATAGACTTAAAACTAAACTAGAGAAACTTAACATAAATAAATCACCGGGACCGGATGGCTTGCACCCGAGGGTTCTTAAAGAGCTCAGCCAGGTGATTGCCAGACCATTATTCTTGATCTTTAAGGATACAGACGGGTATGGTGCCAGCTGATTGGAAAAAAGCCAACGTGGTACCAATATTTAAAAAGGGGCCGAGATGTATCCCGGGTAACTATAGGCCGGTCAGCCTAACATCTGTAGTCTGCAAGATTTTGGAGGGGATGTTAAGGGACCACATACAAGACTTTAGTAATGAAAACTGTATTATTAGTAGTAATCAGCATGGATTCATGAAAAATCGTTCTTGCCAAACCAATCTATTAACCTTCTACGATGAAGTGAACTGCCACCTAGATAAAGGTAAGCCTGTGGATGTGGTGTATCTGGACTTTGCAAAGGCCTTTGACACCGTTCCCCACAAACGCTTACTGTACAAACTAAGGAAGGTAGGTATGGACCATAAGGTGAGTACCTGGATAGAGAACTGGCTCCAGGGGAGAGTCCAGACGGTGATTATTAATGGGGAGTACTCGGATTGGGCGGGTGTGGAAAGTGGGGTCCCCCAGGGTTCTGTCCTGGGACCAATCCTGTTAAATTTATTCATAAATGATCTAGAGGAGGGGATATCTAGTACAATCTCAGTATTTGCGGATTATACTAAACTAAGCTTGCCAATATCTTCTATGCAGGATGTGGAAACCTTACAAGCGGACCTGAACAAAATAACGGGGTGGGCAACTACATGCCAGATGAGGTTTAATGTTGAAAAATGTAAAGTAATGCACTTGGGGGCCAGAAACCAGAAAGCAAGCTACTCACTAGGGGGGGAACCTCTGGGTGAGTCTAGGATGGAAAAAGACTTGGGGGTACTGGTAGACAACAGGCTTGGCAGTGGCATGCAATGCCAAGCCGCTGCAAGCAAAGCCAACAGAATACTGGGATGTATAAAAAAGGGGATTCACTCCAGAAATAAAGAGATTATTCTCCCACTCTACAAGACTCTGGTCAGGCCACATCTGGAGTATGCTGTCCAGTTCTGGGCACCAGTCCTCAGGAAGGATGTGCTGGAACTGGAGAAAGTCCAGAGAAGGGCAACAAAAATAATTAGGGTAATGGAGGACATCAGCTATGAGGAAAGACTACAAGCACTGAACCTATTCTCTCTGGAGAAGAGACGATTGAGGGGGGATATGATATCATTGTACAAATACTGTACTGGCGACCCTAGCGTAAGGAACAAACTATTCAGAGAAAGGAGATACAATAAGACACGTGGCCACTCACTAAAACTAGAAGAAAGGCGGTTTAACCTTAAAATGCGTAAGAGGTTCTTCACTGTAAGAGTAGTAAGGATGTTGAATTCTCTTCCACAAGCAGTCGTATCAGCAGGGAGCATTGATAGTTTCAAAAAAACTATTAGATGGGCACCTTAGAGACCACAACATACAGGGGTATACAATGTACGGTTAAAAGCAAACACACACACACATCATAGGTTGAACTGGATGGACTGATGTCTTTTTTCAACCTCACTAACTATGTAACTATGTAACTATGTAACTATGTAAAGTTGCAAGGACTTTTTTTTGTTGCAAAACAACTTTTCCTTTTTTCTCAAGAAGTATTGGCACCTGCTGACTTCAGACCCCATGGTAGGGCTATTTTTTCCTCCAATACCTCATATTACATATAGGAGAGTCCCATCTATTGATGACCGGTTAGTACAAATTGAATATTAGGGACATTCACGTGGTGACCCCTGCAAACTTCTAGGAACATTTCCCTTCGTTTCATGCCCAGTCAATTTATTGATACTAGGTGTCATATACGTTTGCCTAATAGACGTATATACACTCCAAAACATTTTGCTAACTGCCAAACGGCAGTGATAGTCTATCTCATGCAGTGTGAATGTGGTTGCTACTATGTGGGAAAGACTATACAGAAGTTTTGGCAATGCATATATCGCCTTATACTATGCCTGAAACAAAGGGATCCAGAGCTCCCCTTGGGCGACATGTCATACAGGTTCATGAGGGAAAATTCCCCCAAGTGGCCTTTTTGGTCCTCGACTGAATACATCCTAGCTCATGAGAGGGGGATTTCAACAAAGCTCTCCTTTGACGTGAGCTGCGTGGGATTTCAGATTTGATTGTCACTTTGCCTCCAGGCCTCAATGAGGCCTTTCATTTTAAGCCTCGGGAGGTTTTGAAAAAAAATCTATGTAAATGACCCCCTGCATGTTCTTTCCCCCCCTCTCCTTTTCTTCCATGTCATGGACCTTGTAATGCGGAGGTGTTCCTCCTTGAAATCTGTTACACAGTGGGGGGGTCTTCTGCACTGTCTTAAGGCTCCAGATGGCTCCATTGTTCTGTGTCTGGCTATTGTGTACATTGATTGCCCCCTGGGTCTTCTGTCTCATTACACATAACAGTCCTTCTATTCAAGCTATCGGACCAATCCCTGCTGACTCATTTTCAGGTCCTCATTTGCATGGCTAAGGAGGACCTGAAGGAGGACAACATGTACTTTACAATTGACCAATAGGAAAGTAGTTGTTGGGGGTGGGATATTTCAAATTCTGTATAAAAGTGTGTTGTGTACTTCCAATAAAGGTCTTCCTGTTTGAACTTACATACAGTCTGCCTGGTGTTTGTTCTAATGGATTCCGAACGGCACATATCTGTAGTTCGGATCCCGGAGCCTTGGATGAGCGAACCATCAGACGTTGCGATCTGCAAGCTGACTCACTAGTAGCAGAGGAGTGTCGGGAGAGCGGAAGCGAGCGAGCAAGGGTCTCGTTACATTCCATTTCTTTTCCCTCTTTTTACTTGTTACTTTTCACCTTCTTTTTACATTGATCTTTTGTGGTATATATCTGCCTTATTGTTATTATAATCTATCTGAATTTGTGGTTCTTCTTGCCATTTGTATCTTCCTTGGTGTCTGCAGGTATATATGGGAGAAGTCTGCTGATACAGATATTGATACATGTATATGTATATCAGTACATAACACAGTGTGCTGATACTAATCTTTTCTTCTAGTAGGCATGCTTGGCACACTTACCTGTTGGCAAAGGGTATACATATAGATCATACTTTGCTTGCCTTTGCATGTATAGCTTCCTGTTCTCTTTTTCAGATTATTCCCTCTTTGTACTCTACAATTTGGTCACTAGATGTCCCTGGTGGTGCGCTTGCTCTGCTCCGGGGCATGCACGGGCCCCGTGATGCGCATTATTAGCCGGCATTATCACCGGGCGTCAGCTTGTTTTGGCGCACAGACTCCAGACTTCCTGTCTGGAATGCAGCTTCCTTAAACGTGACGGCGGCTCCTTGAGGTCTGACATCACTGTGCAGCGCATGCACAGGGACGCCAGGTGCCATCAAGGCCATGGGATCATTATGGAGAAATGGAGATGTGGAGACTTCTCCACAAGCAAGGCCCATGTGGGGAGAGCCCATTGACCTGGTCTGATTTCTGACTGGTGATTACACTACACAGGTAAGGCTCCTTCACATTCTGGCTAATGGCCTCCAACACATAAATAGGGACACTTTTTTCCCCACACTGATGGGCAGTCCCATGCCGCTCTCTTGATGGATCTGGTGTTACATGATTGCTGATCCGGTCATACATGCAAGTCTCCCTCATAATGGACTCTACTCCATATGGGTTTGTGCATACACTTTTTTTACCACATTACCACATTTACCACATTATACTAATATCTCTCTCTCTATATATATATATATATATATATATATATATATATATATATATATATGTCCTTTTTATTTTCCTCCAGGATGACTCTTACCTCGTGACAATCCTCGTGAGCAGTCCGTTTTGCATGCTAACCAGACCATAGGCAGATATCCTCTTCTTCTATGCCTGTGTTTCATCTGTCAAATAGTGCTTTGTGCACTTTCAATTTTTGGATGACCCTCGTTCTCTTTTGGGAAGGGCAGATTGAGGAGCTTTGGACTGCCACCTCTATCCATGTAGTGACACATTCACACACTGTGAGTATGGCAGACTGATTCTATGTCTTCCTATATATAGATGGATGTTTTATGTCTATGTATTTTACTTTTTTATACATAACTAATATATACACATTATGTTTGTAGAAAAATAGATTGTGCTCTTATCTTCCCTTGTAGAAGAAATCATTCTAGATTTCGAAACATGTGGGGATGTCTTTGTGAACAACAACTTGGATTGGCCTCCCACTGCATGAGACCAACTTTGAACTGTTCCAAACCATGAGCATATCCTGTTATTAAGATGTTTGGTGTTGTGTCTCTACTATAGTTTGTGTTTTATATATTACAATTTGGTGATATGACTCACCATTTTACTTATGTTGGATTTTTGAATAAAATTGTTGATTTTAAATTCTTGGCTACTTTCTACATTTTTCTTATCTGGTTTGCCTATGCTTAAAAAATCCATGTGGGGCCCTCTCTCTTCAGTTGTACTATTTTGAGATATGGCTAGGTGCCTCAGTAACCAATCACACCGAAAATTTTCATTATTTCAGTATGTTCGGCTGACCATGGAGCTCAGGGCTGATCATTTGGAGAGTTTTCACATGATAACATGGGTGTGGTGTCAGTGATATATAATATATCAACTTTTTCCACACCGATAGTGTGACTCTTGCGCTATTTGTTTTTGCTTTGTCAGAGATTTAATGCTTTCATTTATGCTGTTCATATTCTTGGAACTTGAAACAAAGTGGCAGATGCTTTGTCTCATTTTTAGTGAGTTTCGTGTGTTGGCACCAAAGGTGGAGCAACAAGGGATGCCTTGACCATGGTGTCTGTCACTGCTTGATTGAGTCGGGATTCATTTAGTGCTGCAAATTGGGAGGCCTATTCCAAGGCTTGGAAGGAATGGTGCTCATTGCTGGATGCAGTATGTGGGGCAGAATTTGGGATTAATGTTCCTTCGTTGGTACTCCATTTTGTTAGCTTGTGCCGGGTGTTTAGGGATTGGCGTGAATTGTAAGCTTGTGGGTCTTGCTTTCTGGTTCAAATTGGTGGGTGGTAACGGGCCGAACACAGGGGAAAAGTTCTAGCGAACATTCAAACTCTATTAAAGTCTATGGGACACGAACATGAAAAATCAAAAGTCCTCTTTTTAAAGGCTTATATGCAAGTTATTGCCATACAAAAGTGTATGGGGACCAGGGTACCTCCCTGGGGGACATGCATCAATGCAAAAAAAATGTTTTTAAAACAATCGTTTTTACAGGAGCAGTGATTTTAATGATGCTTAAAGTGAAACAATAAAAATTTAAAATTCCTTTAAATATCATGCCTGGGGGGTCCCCTTAGTCTGCCTGTAAAGTGGCGTATTTGTATAATGTATAGATCTTGCTGCAGCAATACTGACATTTCTAAAGAAAAAAATGTAATTTAAACTTGCTTGCGGCTGTAATGTATGTTCGGCTAACGGTAATACAGATAAAAAAAATGACGTAGGGTCCCCCCAGTCCATACCAGGCCACGCCAAAATGAAATAAAAAAAAGGTCTCCCCAAGCTGTTTTTGCCCCAATTATTTTTAATTTACATTTTCTTTTTACAATTATTTTTTTAAATTCATCTCTCAGCAGGGAACCCTTAACAACCTATTGACTGTGCGCTCGGCAGATGAACATCCCGCTAAGTGCTGAGAAAATTCAGGTGTTAGGCAAGTACCTGAATGGGCGATGTTTAGGCCAAACTTATGCTCAGCCCAAACCGTTCACCCATCCCTAGTGGTGCCTGAACCCTATAAACCCTCAGTTACTCTTGCTGGGCACTGGAACAGGCCCTGCTGGTAAAAATTAGAAATAAAAAATGAAATTACATGTACTTGTCATACAGGTGAAACAAAATTGGTCCTTGGGCATTGGTGGTGCCTGAACACTGTAACCCGTCACAGTTACTCTTGCTGGGCACAGGAACAGGTCCTGCTGTTAAAAATTAGAAACAAAAATTGAAATTACATGTACTTGTCATACAGGTGCAAAAAAATTAGGCCTTGGGTGTTGGTGGTGCCTGAACACTGTAACCCCTTACAGCTACTCCTGCTGGGCACAGGAAGGGGCCTTGCTGTTAAAAATTAGAAACAAAAATTGAAATTACCTGCACCTGTGATACAGGTGCAGAAAAATTAGGCCTTGGGTGTTGGTGGGGCCATAAACCAAAAACATTGTTGGAAGCTAGCATAATCAAGATTCAGGAATAGGATAGGCAGCATAGGCAGTCTTCAAGGGATCCCAGATCCCTAGCAAATTCAATCAGTTACATCAGCATCAGGGGCTTGATAGCTGATGTTGATCCAGGACTGATTCCTTTTGATAAATGTCAGCTGGTCAACGGAGTATGTGGACAGATGCACCCTTTTATCCGTCACAAAACCTCCAGCAGCACTGAATGTCCATCCAGAAAGCATGCTGGAAGCAGGACAATCCAGTAGCTCGATTGCATATTGAGCAAGTTCTGGCCAGTGGTCCATCATCAAGACCCAGTAACCCAATGGATGCTCAGTTGGAAAGGTCTCCAAGTCTGCTCTTGCCCCTAGATAATCCTGCACCATATGCTGCAGACCCTGCCGATGGATGCTTAAACCTAACAGCAGGCATCGGTCAGCCGGCCACCTTCTCCGCCACTACTCCTTTGACCGAATGAAGCCTCAAAAACACATTGTCCAGGAAATGGTAACCTCCCAGTGTCTGGAACGGTGTTACACAAATGTTTCTTCAAGGCATCCTCAAGATGTTTCATCCTCCGCTCCCTCTGTGAAGGCAGGATGAGCTTTGCAACTTTACCCTTGTAACTTGGATCAAGAAGGGTTGCCAACCAGTAATGATCCCTCTCCTTGATACCACGAATCCTTGGGTCCTTTCGCAGGATTTGCAGCATCAGGGAGCCCATGCAGCGTAAGTTTGAGTTTGAGATTCTGAGTCCTCTGGGTCACTCAGGATGACATTGTCAGGAGCAACCTCTCCCTAGCCACGTACAACTCCTGGGGTTTCTGAAGAATGAAAACCATCCCTTGAAGATTGCTGTATATTATCCGCTACATCCATGCTGCCACAATCATCCCCTTCCTCCTCCTCTTCCTCCTGTGTGTTTTGTGGCCCCTGCAGGAATGTTATCTGCATAAAGTGGGCCTTGTAAAGAAAGGAAGTCCTCCTCTTCCTCCCGCTTTTCTGCCTCAAATGCCCTGTCCATGATTCCATTAAGCGTGTGCTCCAGCAGGAAGACTAGAGGGACAGTGTCACTGATGTATGCATTGTTATGGCTCACCATCCTTTCAGCCTCCTCAAATGGTAACAGACCAGTGCATGCATCCTTTATCGACAGCCACTGGCATGGCAAAAAGAACCAAGCTCCCTTGAGCTTGTCCTTGTTCCATACTCACACAGGTAATCATTGATGACCCTCTGCTGCATGTACAGCCGTTGCAGCATTGCCAATGATGAGTGCCACCTGGTGGGCATGTCATAAATGAGACAGTTGGTGGGCAGGTTGAATTCCCATTGAATGTCAGCCAGACAAGCACTGCCATTGTATGAACACCAGAAATGGCCACAGACTTTTCTGGTCTGCCTCAGAAGATCTTGTAAGCCTGGGTACCTGTTCAAGAAAAAGCTGTACCGCCAAATTCAGGACATGTGCCAAGCATAGAACAGGTGTCAAGTGTCCCTGTCAGAGGGCGGAGAGAAGGTTGGTGCCATTGTCACATACAATTATTCCTGGCTCACGCTGCCGTGGCGTCAACCACCTCTGAGCCTGCCCCTGCAGAGCTGACAGAATCTCTGGCCCGGTCTGGCTCCTGTCCCCTAGACAGACCAACTGAAGCACTGCATGACATCTTTTAGCCTGCTTGCGTAGCCCCTTGAATGCTTATGGAGCACTGCTGGTTCGGAGGACAACAATTCAGCATATAAGGCAATAGAAAAAGAAGAAGGAGAGGGGGTGGAGCAGACAGATGTGGCAAAATCACCATCAATGTTTTGGAGGCGTGGTGGCGGAACAAGCTCCAGCACTGAATCATGTCTTGTATCCTTCCCAGCTGGCAGCAGAGTTTCCCAGTGCACCGTGAAGGAATGTCCCTGACCATGCCTGCTGGACCACGAGTCAGCAGTAATGTGAACCTTCCTGCTGACCGCTCTGTCCAATGAGGCCACAACATTGCCTTCCACATGATGGTACAGAGCTGGAATGGCCTTACGTGAAAATACATTTCTTTTTGGATCCTTCCACTGGGGTACAGCACATTCCGCAAATTCACGAAAGGGGGCAGAGTCTACCAGATGAAAAGGCAGCAGTTGTGGTGCTAGAAATTTGGACAAGCTAGCATTTAGATGCTGAGCATGTGGATGGATGGGACAGTACTTTTTTATGGTTCAGCAACTGGGGTAGCGAAATTTGCCTGCTGGTCAAATCAACAGGTGGTGTACTGCTAACAGATTGGATGCAAGTACCTGTAGCACCTATTGCTATACCATCATCCATCTCAGTGCAGGTTTTTGAGAGGACTTGAGGTATAGTAGGGGTAGAGATCCCAGATGAGGAACAAGGAGAAGTCTGCATTTTATTATGATGTGGGTCCTTCAGGTGCTGTTGCCAATGGACTGCATGGCAGATCATCAAATGTCTTGACAAGCATGTGGTGCCCAAGCGGCTGGTATTCTGGCTGCGCTTGATCCGCTTCAGACAGAGATTGCAAACAGCAACGCTGCGGTCTGCTGCACATTTGTTGAAAAAAGCCCACACCAATGAACTTTTGGAAGTCATCGGAGAGTTAGCAGTGCCCTGCACCTGTGGAGCTCTGTGGAGTGATGCAATGGGGTGGCTGCCCTTAAGCTGGCCCCTGGAGGACATCCTGCCTTGTTGGAGTTGTTCCGCCCCCTCCTCCTCCTCACTTTCCTCTTCTATTCTCTCAGGCATCCAAGTACAGTCAGTGACCTCATCATCATCAGTGGAAGGAAAACTAATATAAGCCTGGGTGACAGCGGATGAAGAGGATGAGGACAACTTAGTTATCCATACCCACCAACTCTTCTGCATGTTGTGACTCAATAACACGATCAGCCTCAGAAAAAAAGGACAAGCGTGCCCTGCCTGCAGAGGATGCACCATGTCCATGACCACCACTTTTCACTGTGGACACAGAGGCTGCTTGCCCTCTTTTAGTGGCCTGTGTGCGTCTGCCTCTCCTTGTTGGTCTTTCGGACATGATGGGGATTTTTTTTTTTTTTGGGGGGGGGGGGGTTTATAACTTTTTATTATAGAATGTGGGATGGAAATATGATGCTTGGGTGCAATGCTTTTGTGCTTGGTGCACTATAAATCATTTTATTATAGTTTTCTTTTTTTTATAAAGAAAAATTTATTAAAGCCAAAAAAAAGAAAACCCTTGCTGATGCAGAAGGAATAGCACCTACGATGCAAAATTAACGCTGCTGCACTGTAAAAAAAAAAAATAGGAATAGCACCTGTGATGCAGAAGGTGGGACAGCAATTATGCCCTAAATATTATTCGTCCTGCTGTGCCACGAAAAAAAAAAACAAACCCACTGCTGACGCAAAAGGAATAGCACCTACGGCACAAAAGGGGGGGACAGCAATTATGCCCTAAATAAAATAAGTGCTGCTGTGCTATAAAAAAAAATCACTGCTGACACAGAAGGGGTGTGCAAGTGAAGTTATGCTGCGGTAACAGACCCTGGTTTTGTCTGGTGCCTACTTTAGAACAGTTGTGAGTACAGATAGGTGGCACATTGTTTTTGCATTCTATGTTGTCTTACAGTAATTTACATATCTTTTAGCGGCTGGGTTTGAACATGACTTAGTATGGTTCACATTCCTTCTGCATTGGGGTAGCCACTGAGACATCTTGGTGGGGGTTTGAATGAGAAGGTGGTGGGGCGCATTGGCAGGTGGGAGTACAACAGGTTATGGCTGTGTGTTAGAACCCACTTGTTATAGGCTTTTGGATGCCAGGAAGGTTTTTTCCTTGTCCCTCCTTCCTTTTTATGTTGTTTTTTTTTTTTACATAGTTACATAGTTTGTGAGGTCGAAAAAATACATCAGTCCATCCAGTTCAACCTATAATGTGTGTGTGTGTTAGTACATTATATACCCCTGTATGTTGTGGTTTTTAAGGTGCCCATCTAATAGTTTTTTGAAACTATCGATGCTCCCTGCTGATACGACTGCTTGTGGAAGCGAATTCCTTACTGACAGTGAAGAACCCCTTACGTATTTTAAGGTTAAACCGTTTTTCCTCTCGTTTTAGTGAGTGGCCATGTGTCTTATTGTATCCCCTTTCTCTAAAAAGTTTGTTCCTTATGCTAGGGTCCTCACCAGTACAGTATTTGTACATTGATATCATATCCCCCCTCAAGCGTCTCTTCTCCAGAGAGAATAAGTTCAATGCTTGTAGTCTTTCCTCATACCCGATGCCCTCCATTCACCTAATTTTTTTTGTTGCCCTTCTCTGGGCTCTCTCCAGTTCCAGCACATCCTTCCTGAGGACCGGTGCCCAGAACTGGACACCATACTCCAGATGTGGCCGGACCAGAGTCTTGTAGAGTGGGAGAATAATCTCTTTATTTCTGGAGTGAATCCCCTTTTTTATACATCCCAGTATTCTGTTGGCTTTGCTTGCAGAGGGTTGGCATTGCATGCCACTGCCAAGCCTGTTTGTTTCTGTGTTTAATGTTTGGTGGATGCACCATAATTTGTTTCCTTCACAGGTTTCCCATTATGCCTCGTTTGGATCCATGGGCATTCCTATGTTTTTTGGGGGACTAAGAGGGCAGATGTTAGGCCCAATGGTAGACAGTTAGGGCAATTCAAGAGGTGGGTAGTGTTAGATGGACTGGTCATGGGTATGCTTGGGAATCAGGTGGTGCCTGAAGTTCACTGTTTTACGAGGCTGGATAGGGCTCCGGACATTTTGGATCTTCATGTTGGGGGAAAAATGTGGGCTTCCACTTCACGAGGAAGCTGATCAGGGATGTCATAGTTGATTTTCTGGGGCTGAGGACTATATCCTCTGGTGTGCACAGAGTATGGTTAATGTTGTGGGTATGGACATTTGGCTTTTGGGGGTTGGAAGACGGGATCCAGCAGGCCTTTCATGTTTGAAGGGGCGCACAAGTGTAAGCTTTTACCCTTGTGTTGCTGGGCAGTTTGGGGTCCTTGATGGGGGTCTAAATCTGTTGTTGTTGGTAAAACAGTGGGGACCCATCTTAGGTATTGGATCCTCTAGTTGGTACGATTAAATTCGTAATGACCAGGTAGTAATAAGACCGATGGGTGTCTGAGGTCGGCTGGGTTAGTCCCCAAGGTGGTGTTTGGTGACTGGGGTCATAACTTAGCTATCTGGTTCCACAGACACAACGTTTTAGTTATATGGTACCATCAATGACCTGCAGCTATTGTTAGTTTTGGAATTTTGTGTTTGTTCTGTCTTTGGCACAGTTGGGGGACTAGTCATGTTCCTGCTTTGTTATTTTGAGAGTAATGGTTTAGTTTAAGTTTTTTGAGGAAATGCTCATGATTGGAACTTACATTTTGCTCTTAATTCATTTCTACCAGTGTTTAATTGTTGAAGGAGGGAGGTATTCTTAGGGGAGGTGTTATGGATTTTCTTAAGTTTGGAGATATTGTCCATAAGATTATTGATTGTTTGTAGTTTCTGTTTTTTTCCCTAGAGACAGTTTGTATTAGTAACCATCTAGGCCGTATGTGTGCACCAAAGGCTGGCTGTAGAAGTAGATGTTTGATTGTTAATTGTGAAAAATTATTTTAGTCTTCTTTTAGCAAAGACAGATGTTTCTCCTGAGAAAGGATATGCAGTATCTCACAAGAGTGAGTACACACCTTACATTTTTGTAAATATTTTAATATATCTTTTCATGTGACAACCCTGAATAAATTACACTATGCTACATTGTAAAGTAGTGATTTACAGCTTGTATAACACTGTGAATTTGCTGTCCCCTCAAAATAACTCAACACACAGCCATTAATGTCTAAACTGCTGGCAAGAAAAGTGAGTATAAGTCAAAATGTCCAAATTGGGCCCAAAATGTAAATATTGTGTGTTGTCACCAATATTTTCAAGCACTGCCTTAACCCTCTTGGGCATGGAGTTCACCAGAGCTTCACAGGTTGCCACTGGAGTCCTCTTCCACTCCTCCATGGCAACATCACGGAGCTGGTGAATGTTAGAGACCTTGCGCTCCTCTACCTTCCATTTGAGGATGACCCACAGATGCTCAATAGGGTTTAGGCCTGGAGACATGCTTGGCCAGTCCATCACCTTTACCCTCAGCTTTTTTAGCAAGGCAGTGGTCATCTTGGAAGTGTGTTTGGGGTCGTTATCATGTTGGAATACTGCCCTGAGGCCATGTCTCCAAAGGGAGGGGATCATGCTCTGCTTCATTATGTCAAAGTACATGTTGGCTTTTATGGCTCCTTCAATGAACTGTAGCTCCCCAGTGCCGGCAGCACTCATGTAGCCCCAGACTATGACACTCTCACCACCATGCTTGACTGTAGGCAAGACACACTTGTATTTCTACTCCTCACCTGGTTGCCACCACACACGCTTAACACCAGCTGAACCAATTAAGTTTATCTTGGTCTCATGAGACAACAGGACATGGTTCCAGTAATCCATGTCCATAGTCTGCTTGTCTTCAGCAAACTGTTTGCAGGCTTTCTTGTGCATCATCTCTAGAAAAGGCTTCCTTCTGGGAAGACAGCCATGCAGACCAATTTGATGCAATGTGCGGCCTATGGTCTGAGCACTGACAGGTTGACCCCCACCCCTTCAACCTCTGCAGCAATGCTGGCAGCACTCATACATCTATTTCCCAAAGACAACCTCTGGATATGAAGCAGAGCACCAACTTCTTTGTTCGACCATGGCAAGGCCTGTTCTAAGTGGAACCTGGCCTGTTATATACACTATTGTTATATACACTGTATAGTCTTGACCACCGTACCGCAGCTCAGTTTCAGGGTCTTTGCAATCTTCTTATAGCCTAGACCACTTTTATGTAGCGTTACAATTTTTGTTTTCAGATCCTCAGAGAGTTCTTTGCCATGAGGTGCCATGTTGAATTTCCAGTGATCAGTATGAGAGAGTGAGAGCGATAACACCAAATTTAACACACCTGATCCCCATTCACACCTGAGACCGTGTAACACTAATGATTATCATGACACTGGGGAGGGAAAATGGCTAATTGGGCTCAGTTTGGACATTTCCACTTAGGGGTGTACTCACTTTTGTTGCCAGCGGTTTAGACATTATTGGCTGTGTGTTGAGTTTTTTTTTTACAGTACATTTACAGTGTTATACAAGCTGCACACTCCCTACCTTAGATTGTAGCAAAGTGTAATTTCTTCAGTGTTGTCATATGAAAAGATATACTAAAATATTTACAAAAATGTGAGGGGTGTACTCACTTTTGTGAGATACTGTAGGTGTTGTTTTCCAAAGTGACTAAATTTGTGCATCCATTATTTTCTGCAAGAGAACTCAGTCTGTGATAAAGAAATCAATATGTGAATAAGACTTCTAAACATTCAAGAAAAATGTAAAGTCCTTTTCAGTTGAATAAAGACATCTCCCTGGATCAAAAAGGTCCTTTTAATAGATCAACCGACACCCCGACCAAGTACCTCCGTTGACGCATGCTCCTAGTGCTTCCTGAGGGCTCCAAGCACTCCACCAGACACCATAACCGCCTCAGACCCCACTAGCCGCCTCAGCTTGGTTAGGGTCTCGCTGTCTCCTACCCACCCTGGACCTACGACAATGCTCCAGGTTCCCGTGGGTGAACCTCCTTCCCCAGAGAGTGCAGCAGAACAAGCTCTTACACAAGCTCTTACAAGAGCTTAGTGATTATCCAAGGGAGTATGGAAGACATAGCAATCCCTTGTAGCCGATTCCCCCAATGAGAGACAGGACTCTAGATTGAGGGTGAAGTATATCTCTTTATTGAACAAGAAATACACTTTTATACAGTTTTCCCCCACAAGGTTACAGCCCAGGTGGACCCTCTTGAGAACAGGCCCTGACATTCACAATCCAATGAAAACAGAGTTTTACGCTCCCATAATAAGCTTATCTTAAGGCAGACAGAACAAGAGAGGTCATTAACATTTAACAATGAGACAGGTAAACTTTAACACAATACACATTCCATTTCAATACACAAACAATAGGGAAGCCTGTCTGGCATGCAGGGACATGGAATACACACATTATCTAGGAGTCAGACTTCATGGCAATTGTCTATAACAGCCTAAGTCTCCCGGTGTAAAATAGGATTCAATCTTCATATTTCTCTATGAAGATATTGCTGACAAATATTGCTGTCCCATCTGAAGCAATTCAAACCATTAAGTATCTGCTCCTCACCTCCAGTGACGGTGAATAGAGTCACAGTCCTCTTGGGAAAAAAGGTTCCCAAACCATTTCTTACAGTATGAGTTCCTTTGAAGGTGTCAATGGTTGGGTCCATTAAAATCTCCACACATGATGAGATTACCTTTTTGTATTTTTCTTATTTTCTTAATCATTTTTTTGCATGAACCGGTTGGGTCCTTTGTTGGGAGAATATAAGTTAGAAATGTTGAAAGTTGAAAGTTGTGTTATCATTATTAGCCACCAAAATCAAATATCTTCCTTGTGGATCTTTTTTTACATCAAGTGGTTGGAAGGTGACAGAATCCTTTATGATGGTAGCCACACTTTTTTTTTTCCAAATGGTTGGAGAAGAACATACTGTATGTGGGAATTTCCGGTGAGAGAATTTGGCAATATGGTACTGTTGAATGCATATAATGTTGCTGTTGATTTTGAGAGTTCGGTTCCTTAGGTGTTTTCTTTTGTATGGGTTGTATAACATATAGAGAAAGACTTTTTAAGTGCCATATTGGAACTGTTGTTGCTTGACTTTACCTTATCACTTAGGTATAGTGGGGTGAAGGTGTTAAGAAGTATTTCTCATGGACTGTAGCTTTCAAGGAGGGGTAAGGGGAATAACTTGAACAACAAAGTAAAACATAACCAAAACTTGAAAAAGTGGAGAGTTGTAGTAGAACTCGTGGGTGCAGTAAAAACTGCACTGCTATTGTGGGTGAAAGGCAACAAGCTGTCAACAGGAGGGCTCCTAAAAGCTTGTGGGACCCAAGATAGTCTTTTCCAATAAAACCATGAAAATTTGAAGAAAACATTTTGAAGAAGGACTTATAGACTGACAGTGATATAGAATATAGACATTTACATTTATCAACCAGGGCTTTTGTGCCATTGCTGGGGAATATTCTCCAAAGGGTGTTTATTGATAGCGTTCGATTCTTCCTCTGGTAGTAATCCACAAGATTTGAGGATTTAATGCCATCATCAATTGAGTATATTGTGTGGGAAGTGTTGCCCTGTTCTATTATTAATTTAGTGGGAAATCCCCATTTGTAGATGCTTTTATGATTCCTAAGAATCTTGGTAATGGAATTCAGATTTTACATGCCTTTATGGTCGCATGAGAGAGATCCGAATATAGTACGATACCCGCATAAGGGTCTGGGAGCGGAGAATATTGTTGGGCAAATTGCATTTTAATTTTCGCTGTTTAATTTAGTCTTCAAAGTCAAAGTGGGCATCCACCAAATCATTATGTGCTTATAGAGTAGGTCTATATGTGCTTTTTCACCCAGGTGTCTAAGGAATCTTGATGATCACCTCTTTTTTCCTCAGAGCATCGCCGGGATTATCATAAAATCCGAGGAGAGAAAGTCTGATAGAGCAAAACCTTTTTATTGCATCAACTAGTTATTACAGCAACATAAAAACCATCAGTTAATGCGCTCACATTTGTTTGTGCATACTGCCCTGCATCCGGGTTAAACCGCTTTATATCCTTAGGGGCCGAATCCACCACATCTTAGTGCAAGCACGGTCTGTTTAAGTGTCTCACCACTTCTGGGTATCTTCAAACGTCGCTTCCTGTGGCCCCATCACAAATTCTGGATGAACCCTCTGCACACTGCTATACACCATTTCCGGGTAAACTATGCATTGAAAAACATGGATTTTTTAGTTCACACATATTGCAATACATGTTTAAGCTGGCCAACTGTGTCAAAATAATACCACTTACTGCCAGTCCTACAATTCTCTGCCATGTGCAAATGCTATGGGGGACACCCACCCAACATGGAGCATACAGACACAAAGTGGGGGAGAGATATTAAGATGAGTCTGGTTTCTGACCTGTGTTACAACAGAGACCAGATATACCTATGCCAGATATACCAAATCTCAATAGCTTGAATATGTATTTAAACAATCAGGTGCTAAAGGGTTGTGACCACGTGTTAACACTACAAATTCTGGATGAACCCTCTACACCCTGCTTTACACCCTTTCTAGCAAACTATGCAATGAAAAACAGGGATTTTTAGTTCACACATATTGCAATACATATTTAAGCTGGCCAATTGCTTCAAAGTAATCCCGCTTATGGGCAGACCTACACTGGTCTTCTACTGCAAATGCTACGGTGGACAGCATACCAATATTGGACATACAGACGCCAGGTGCAGCCCCACTGCAAGAGATCATTTGAAAGTTGGGCTTGAAGACCATATGTGACCAGGGCTGATCATTCACAGATAATTGCTGCATGACCAATTACATGAGAATAGCAGCAAACAGCTGGGGGTGCTGTCAGCCTCCCAGTGCTTTGATTGGTGCTTCCTGTCTGCAGTTATTCGCAGGAGACAGCTGAGTCTCTTGCTGGTAGTCACATTTGGCCCCATTTGCAAGAGTGAAAGGGAACAATTAATACTAAAGGTTTTAAGACCTCCGAATTTGTGAAGACCTCCAACACAACTATTTGTGTTGGTTTGAGTAAAGATAATTCAAGAAGTTTGTAGGTTAACATACATTTACGTTGGTAGCCTAACTCTGCTTGCAATGAATGTAACAGTGCTGGAATTAAAACAGTGCAGTAAAACTAAGCATAGTCCTGCAGAGACACAGCCCTTATTACATTTCAGTCAAAATGAAATAGGAATTTTTAGGAGATCTGCCATTGCTGACTTTTTACAAGTCCAGGGTTGCTATTCCAATTCCTGCTTCAATAATGAGCCACTGGCCCAGTGCATGCATTTAGTACAGAGTATTGAACTATTCAGACCTCCCTGGCCACATGTGTACCTGTGAAGTTTCAGCTCTGTAGCATGTCCAGAACCAGAAATAACTGATTATTTTTCTTAGAATTTCAGTAGCGCAGGGATGGTGTTACCCTCCTTTCACACCTGGGCGTTTTTGTTTCAGGCGTTTTTTGAAGGCGTTTGGAGGCAGGCATGACATCTGAACTTCTGTATAGGGGTATATATATATATATATATATATATATATATATATACATATATCGTCAGAGGAAATGGCTCCATCCATCTTCCCATCAATTTTAACCATCTTCCCTGTCCCTTGGGAAGAAAAGCAGGCCCAAGCTGCCACCACCATGTTTGACAGTGGGGATGGTGCATTGTTGCCAAAAAGTTTGATTTTGGTTTCATCTGACCAGAGCACCTTCTTCCACATGTTTGGTGTGTCTCCCAGGTGGCTTGTGGCAAACTTTAAACGACACTTTTTATGGATATCTTTAACCACTTAAGCCCCGGAAGATTTTACCCCCATTCCGACCAGGGGGTATTTTGCGATTCGGCACTGCGTGAATTTAACGCACAATTGCGCGGTCGTGCGACGCTGTACCTAAACGAATTTGACGTCCTTTTTTTCCCACAAACAGAGCTTTCTTTTGGTGGTATTTGATCACCTGTGCGATTTTTTGATCACGCGCTATAAACAAAAAAAGAGCGTCAATTTTGCAAAAATAGCAATATTTTTCACATTTTTTTATATGAAATTCCCCCAAAAAAAAATGTAAAAATCAAAATTTTTAAAAATTTTCGGCCAATTTATTTTATGCTACCTATGTTTGGTAAAAAAAATCGCAAAAAGCGTATTTTGATTGGTTTGCGCAAAAGTTATCGCGTTTACTAACAAAGGGAAAGATTTTTGTCATTTTTGTTGTTTTTTTTTTTAACGCGTAATGGCGGCGATCTGCGATTTTTTTTGCGGTACTGCGACATTGCGGCGGACAGATCGGACCCTTGACTGACATTTTTGACACTTTTGGGGTTACCAGTGACATTTCTACAGTAATCAGTGCTATATATATGCACTGTTACTGTAAAAATACACTGGTAGTGAAGGGGTTAACTTTATTTGGAAGGGAGGGGCTGTGTGTGTCCCTAGGGGCGTGGTTTCTACTGTGATTGGCTGTGGCTCTAGCTGTAAAGACACTGATCAACGGATCTACATACCAGATCCGTTTTATCAGTGTCTTTGCAGCGAAGAGAATGACAGGCAGTTTGTTTACACAAGCTGCCTGACATTCTCCCTCTCCCCCGCCGATCGCCGAGTGACCGGCGGACATCGGGTCCGCTGGTCACACGCGCGGGGGGGTCCGTGACCACGCGGGAGCGGGAGCGCGCCCCGGGGGGCGCGCGCTCGCTCCCTAGACCCTCACAAGCAAGCAACGTAGCCCTACGTTAGTTTGCCTGTGAGGGGCTGACCGCCGACGTAGATAGTCGTGCGGCGGTCGGCAAGTGGTTAAGAAATGGCTTTCTTCTTGCCACTCTTCCATAAAGGCCAGATTTGTGCAGTATACGATTGATTGTTGTCCTATGGACAGAGTCTTATCATGGGCCTCTTGGCTGCATCTTTGATCAGTCTTCTCCTTGTATGAGCTGAAAGTTTAGAGGGACGGCCAGGTCTTCGTAGATTTGCAGTGGTCTGATACTCCTTCCATTTCAATATTATCGCTTGCACAGTGCTCCTTGGGATGTTTAAAGCTTGGAAAATCTTTTTGTATCCAAATCCGGCTTTAAACTTCTCCACAACAGTATCTCGGACCTGCCTGGTGTGTTCCTTGTTCTTCATGATGCTCTCTGCGCTTTAAACGGACCTCTGAGACTATCACAGTGCAGGTGCATTTATACAGAGACTTGATTACATACAGGTGGATTCTATTTATCATCATTAGTCATTTAGGTCAACATTGGATCATTCACAGATCCTCACTGAACTTCTGGAGAGAGTTTGCTGCACTGAAAGTAAAGGGGCTGAATAATTTTGCACGCCCAATTTTTCAGTTTTCTATTTGTTAACAAAGTTTGAAATATGCAATAAATTTCGTTCCACTTCATAATTGTGTCCCACTTGTTGTTGATTCTTCACAAAAAAATTACAGTTTTATATCTTTATGTTTGAAGCCTGAAATGTGGCAAAAGGTCGCAAAGTTCAAGGGAGCCGAATACTTTCGCAAGGCACTGTGTATATATATATATATATATATATATATATACCCCTAACCCAGAATCTGCATAGTGGGGTCACCCTGACATGGCAGAGTGGGGTCACCCTGGCATGGCAGAGTCAGGTCACCCTAAACTACACTACGGTCACCCTGACATGGCAGAGTTCGGTCACCCTGGCATGGCAGAGTCAGGTCACCCTAAACTACACTACGGTCACCCTGACAAGGCAGAGTTCGGTCACCCTTGCATGGCAGAGTCAGGTCACCCTAAACTACACTACGGTCACCCTGACATGGCAGAGTTTGGTCACCCTGGCATGGCAGAGTCAAGTCACCCTAAACTACACTACGGTCACCCTGACATGGCAGAGTTCGGTCAACCTGGCATGACAGAGTCAGGTCACCCCAAACTACACTACGGTCACTCTGACATGGCAGAGTTCGGTCACCCTGGCATGGCAGAGTCAGGTCACCCTAAACGACACTACGGTCACCCTGACATGGCAGAGTCAGGTCACCCTAAACTACACTACGGTCACCCTGACACTTAAAAGTATCCCTACAAAAACTAGATTATTGAATCTAACTATAGTGGTATATAGTACCCTAACTACACTGCATATCCCTTTCCTCACACTAAAAGAACAGCTCCATACAGCAGAAGATAATTGCAAAATGACGCTGGAGCTTTACAAGCAGCAGGAGAAACACAAATGCTTCCACTCTCTTCCACAGCCTCTGTATTACAGTGCTAGAGGTTTGGAGGGGCTATGTTATATACTGGGGGGCGTATTCACTCCTGATTGGCCTCTGGACCCCGTAGTCACTCCAATCACATTCCTAGCAGACTCCTGCCCCCTCAATTGGCTTTTACTGACGTTTCTGGGCCAATCACTGGCTTTTAAAGCCCAGTTCCTGTTCCATTGCATTTTGGTTCTGGTGACCGAATTCCGAACTTTTACCGCTAAAAGTTCGGAATTCGGCCGAATTTCGAACACCCAATGTTCGGGTCGAACCGATGGTCGACCCGAACCGTTCGATCATCCCTAGCCATCACTACTATGTTCATCACTGGTTGATTTGCAGCTCTGCTATTATTGTACGTAGGGGGTTTCACCATTATTTGCACATTGCAGCTCTGCAATTTCTCAAAATGTTTTTGCAGAGAGGGTAATACTATCACTACTATATTGCAATACATTGGTGTTGATTTGCACAGGGTATTCCTATACAGGTTTTACCATTGCACAAGCCCATTTTTACAGATTTATAGAGGAAGTGTAGGGCTGCACTGTGTTTTTTGCTTTTTATGGATTCACGTTGGATGTAGGAACAAGCTCAAATGATTCTGTGGTTATTATTTTTGAAATTGGTTTGGTTGTGTGGTAGTTGTATACTGGAGCCAGTGGTCCTGGATACTGATGGTCAGTGTGCCCCTATATACTGTTGGTCAGGGCATTTTTGTCAAATAATAGATGCAGGATCTCAACCAGGCTCCAACCACAATACAAATGACCCCTTCTCCCCCACTAAGGGGGAGAAAATGCTGCATCAAATGGTGGGTCTGGCCAAACTGTACTAACAGTTGCAGGGTTTTAAAGGGGCATTGTTAAATACCAGGAGAGCATTACACACAGGGTGCAGAGTTCAGGAACACGCTATACACAGAATGCGGGGTTCAGGAGTGCACTATGCACACAATTCAGCGTTCAGGAGTGCGCTACATACCCAATGCAGGGTTAAGGAGTGCACTACACACACAATGCAGAGATCAGGAGTGCGCTACATACACAATGCAGAGATCAGGAGTGTGCTACACACACAATGCAGAGATCAGGAGTACACTACACACAAAATGCAGAGATCAGGAATGTGCTACACACACAATACAGAGATCGAGACGAGTGCACTACGTACACAATGCAGGGATCAGGAGTGAGCTATGTACACAATACAGGGTTCTGGAGTGCGCTATGTACAAGAGCCCTGGCTTATTACCAAAGTGTGGGAAACATAGGGTTATTAGAATGCCATCAGAGGAGAATATCCTTTAAATTTTCAATTCATTCTTCTTGTATTGTCAGACCAGCAATGTTTATGTGATGGATTGATGGATGGACAGAACATGTAGACATCCTGCATTCTTTATCTGTGTCAGATTCTCTGTAAGAACCATATGCCTTGTGCGGGCAGAAATTAATGCAGGATGTGTGTGTTCTGTCTGCCCCATGGAGAATCTTTCCTACCAGTGTTAATTTTGGCAGCAAATTTCAATTTAGTCTTAAGCCCCGTACACACGTACCGATGGTCGGCTTACAAATGTTCCTCTTTTCTCCCCGGGATGTCGGTGTCTGCTGAAAAGTGCAAAGACAGCACAAGGACAGCACAAGAATTTTGTCCGCCGACTGCAGAAGTGATGTCATGTAATGGTTAACTTTCCCTGTGTTTTCTATTTTCTGAGCATGCCCAGTCTTGCAAATCTGCGGTCTGTCGGCCGAATTGTGTACTGACAGGCGAACAATCGTCCGTTCTGGTGTCGGCATACAAATATTTTCATGTTTGCACGAAAGACTTTTGTCCGCGGATTGTGCGCAGACATCTGTCGGAGGCACCATACTAACACGCGTACAATCGGCAGATCCTTCGTCCACCGACGTTTGTATGCCGACGATCGGTACGTGTGTACGGGCCTTTAGTCTTAGTCTTAAGGCCCGTACACACGTACCGATCGTCGGCATACAAACGTCGGTGGACGAAGGATCTGCCGATTGTACGCGTGTTAGTATGGTGCCTCCGACAGATGTCTGCGCACAATCCGCGGACAAAAGTCTTTCGTGCAAACATGAAAATATTTGTATGCCGACACCAGAACGGACGATTGTTCGCCTGTCAGTACACAATTCGGCCGACAGACCGCAGATTTGCAAGACTGGGCATGCTCAGAAAATAGAAAACACAGGGAAAGTTAACCATTACATGACATCACTTCTGCAGTCGGCGGACAAAATTCTTGTGCTGTCCTTGTGCTGTCTTTGCACTTTTCAGCAGACACCGACATCCCGGGGAGAAAAGAGGAACATTTGTAAGCCGACCATCGGTACGTGTGTACGGGGCTTTAGGACTAAAATGGCATTTTAGTTTTAGTCCCATTTTAGTCTTCTGCAAGTGTTTTAGTTTTAGTCGTATTTAGTCGACTAAAACTCCAGAACATTTTAGTCGACTAAAACGTCCTACATTTTAGTCGACTAAAACGACCTACATTTTAGTCGACTATAACTAATTTTAGTCATCTATAATCGAATGGGTGTATTTCAATTGTAATTTGTAATGCATTATTTAAGCATTTCTCTATAATATCCAAACTCATTATATACTACTGCTGGTCCTGGAGTGAAAAATCTAATATGTTATTATTTATGGTATTAAGCTTTGAGCATGCACCAGTGTTAATTTTGGCAGCAAATTTCGATTTAGTTTTAGTTATAGTCTTTTGACTAAAATGCCATTTTAGTTTTAGTCGTATTTTAGTCTTAAGACTAAAATGCCATTTTAGTTTTAGTCGTATTTTAGTCATCTGAATTGTTTTAGTTTTAGTCGTATTTTAGTCGACTAAAATTGTGTTAATTTAGTCGACGAAAACGTTTTAGTCGGTTTTAGTCGACAAAATTAACACTGTTTCCTACAAGTCTTGCTGGTGTCACACTATAGCCTGGAAGGATTGGATAAACAATTTCTCTGGAGCTGCTCTGCTAACCTTCCCACGCTGTAGAAACCAGCTTGTGCTCTCCATGCTGGCAGCAGTGCAGGCAAACACACCTCCTTGTTTATCAGTGCAGGGGCTCAAGAATCTGCTTCTTACAGTCTGTCCCCTATAGCAGGCTGTGTTCTCACCTTTCCTCTCTCCCTTCCATCCAGCTGCCGACATCTCAGAAGTCAAAGAACTATTTCTCCCACTCTACAGGGCTCTGGTCCAGCCACATCTGGAGTATGCTGTCCAGTTCTATAAGTGTAAGAGAACCCAGCGCAGATTGGAGTGTGTAATACTTGTAAAGTGCTCAATGTGCTAATAAATTATATTGAGGGTTGGTGTCTGTATAAGTATAAATCACATATAATCTTACAAGTACAAAAAATAAATATACAAATATATATGAAAATCACTTGACATATATATTAAAAGTGCAAATCACCCCTTATTATATAGAGAAAAGAGAATAAGTGGCATAAAAAGCATATAAAAGTCCATAAACAAAATAAGTCCCAAAGTGCTATGGCCAGCAAGTGGCAAGTGAAGGACGTTTGGTTGAAGGAACAACCCGAAAAGGTGCTCAGGTGCTGGAAAATATATGCATGCGGCAATGGTGCAATGTTGGTGATCCTCTCCCCTAGGTAGTAGACACTTACCGGACAATGTGGACCCTCAGACCTTATAGCATAAGGGTCACACAGGCAAAGTCCAGCATATAATCCGGGTGGAGTGCTGTAGATGTAAATGACAGCCAGTACAGGCTCCCTATGCAGTCTCACCGGATGGTCACCATATGTAAAGGAAGGAAGGAATCCCAATAGCGTAATATTGTTTAAACAATAGATTTATTGGTCTCAGTAAAAGAAAAAAACTCACATTTCAAATGGTAAAAACAGGCACTGTATGGAGAGGTAGATCCCTGGGATGACGGTGCGCAGCGGGGCTTGGCTCCGGCGTGCGTTCCACCACTACCGGAAGTGACGTTTCCAAAGGGCTCTTAGCCGGAAATTGCGCACCGGTCCTCAGGAAGGATGTGCTGGAACTGGAGAGAGTCCAGAGAAGGGCAACAAAAATAATTAGGGGAATGGAGGACATCAGCTATGAGGAAAGACTACAAGCACTGAACCTATTCTCTCTGGAGAAGAGAAGATTGAGGGGGGATATGATATCAATGTACAAATACTGTACTGGCGACCCTAGCATATGGAACAAATACAATAAGACACGTGGCCTTTCACTAAAACTAAAGGAAAAACGGTCTAACCTTAAAATACGCAGGGGGTTCTTCACTGTCAGAGCAGTAAGGATGTGGAATTCTCTTCCGCAAGCAGTCGTATCAGCAGGGAGCATCGATAGTTTCAAAAAACTATTAGATGGGCACCTTAAAGACCACAACATACAGGGGTATACAATGTATGGTTAACAGCAAACACACACACACATCATAGGTTGAGCTGGATGGACTGATGTCTTTTTTCAACCTCACAAACTATGTAACTATGTAAAGAAGGCAGGCTGGGGAAGGGGGCAGGTACAGTGTTTTACCATTGGCTGAGAAGGCAGCAGAGAGGTGGATAATAATCCACCTCTGAAATTAGCCTGCCAGGTCTAAATAAAGATCATCGGCTTCTGCGGCCATAGCTGCTGTATCTCTCCACAAGAAAAGAGTTCCCAGCTTCCTGGCAGCAGGCAATGAAAAAAAAAAAAAACCACTAACATTTTCAAATACTAACTTATGAATTTTGGGGGTGCTTAAAGAATTTTTGGGGCTGCTTGCGCACCCCCAGGCACCCACCTGGTGCTGCCCCTGCATACAAGCTTTGTACTATCTTTAAAGAGGAACCAAACTCTCTCAATCAGCATTAATTATTTTATTCCTTATGCTGCCAGCATTAGCAGATAAATAGGAAGGTATATTATATTTACATGTTACCTTTTATTTTTATTTTTTTTACACTTCCTTAGTTGCTTTCTGGCTTAGGCAAATTATGTAATATATCCCAGTCGGAGTAGTGGAGGAGGGGCTTTCTCAGCTAAGCGTGCCCTCCTGCCTGTATGCCTGAGATAATGGCAGATGGATTTCATTAAGTAAATTTTGCCTTCAAGATGGCTAAAAATGCTAGGGGGTGTAATTTATGGCATGGACCCACTGATCGGCTGAGCAAATGACAGAAGAGAGCCCTATGTTGGGAAACAACACAGGGCTCTCTACAGAGTGCAGCGATGACAGTGTATATTATTAGCACTAATCATTTGATTAGCGTCACTGGTGATGGTAGTGTCAGTCAGTTCCCACAAAGTGTCAGTGTCAAACTGCCGGCCACATTATCACATTTCCACTATAAGTAGTTATTCACTGCAGTTACTAGTATAAAAAGCACAAAAGGGTAGCACAGTGGTGTAGTGGTTAGCAGCAAGAGGGTCGCTGGTTCGAATCCCAACCACGACACTACCTGCCTGGAGTTTGCATGTTCTCCCTGTGCCTGCGTGGGTTTCCTCCGGGCACCCCGGCTTCCTCCCACACTCAAAAGACGTGCTGGTAGGTCAATTGGATCCTGTATAAAATAAAATTGACCTTACTGTGTATGTATGTGAGTTAGGGACCTTAGATTGTAAGCTCCTTGAGGGCAGGGACTGATGTGAATGTACAATGTATATGTAAAGCGCTACATAAATTGACAGCGCTATATAAGTACCTGAAATTTAAAAAAAAAAAAAAAAAT
The DNA here is from genome assembly GCF_965119305.1 of Pelophylax lessonae. Lineage (NCBI taxonomy): Eukaryota > Metazoa > Chordata > Amphibia > Anura > Ranidae > Pelophylax > Pelophylax lessonae. The sequence continues at coordinate 243,843,551 of NC_138774.1, read as the reverse complement.
TCCCGTATATAAACCATCATGTAACTTTCATACAAACCAATTATTATACACTTATTGGGATTTTATTTTTTCACCAAGGACATCATGTAGCCAAATTCATTTTTTAGCCTAAATTTGTGAAGAAATTAGATTTTTACAACTTTTTTTTTTTTTACTGTAAATGTTCTATAGCAGAAAGTAAAAAAAAAAAAAAAAAAAAAAGAAGAAAAATGTTTTGTCATTTATATAATATACAATAAATACAGTGGCGACCAAATACCAAAAAAAGCTCTATTTGTGTGGAAGAAAAAAATATATGTACACTGCTTTAAAAACACATCACATCTTAATAGGGAAAAATATCATGTTGGATATGTATACTGATATGGACTGGGTAGGGTGTTAGGAAGGAAAGGATGCCACATCGTTTGTTGGAAATAAAGATCATCAACCAAAATTGTACTCAGCAGCAGGCATACATACAAGCACCCTCATGCAAGCCTGACAACGGTTTGGAATTTCCTCCCAGATCTGGACCAGGGCATCACTGAGTTCCTAAACAGACTGAGGTGCAACATGGTGGCGTTATATGGACCGAAACATAAGGTCCCAGAGGTGCTCTATTGGATTTAGGTCAGGCGAAAGTGAAGGCCATTCAATGGTAATAATTCCTTCATCTTTCAGAAACTGGCTGCATACTCTCGCCACGAGGCCGGGCATTATCGTGCACCAAGAGGAGCCCAGGACCCATTGCACCAGCGTAGGGTCTGACAAAGGGTCCAAAGATTTTATCTCGATACCTAATGGCAGTCAGGGTGCCATTGTCTAGCCTGTAGAGGTCTGTTCATCCCTCTATGGATATGCCTCTCCAAACCATCACTGTCCCAAGTAAAGCTGATATGATCATCACACATGGACAACCCTTATATCCTACGACAGTGTGATATATAAAGTTGCTGAAAGAAGAGAACATTATTAATCTGTTTTCATCAAGCTATTCACTGGTATTGCAGAAACAAAAAATGAGAAATCAGTGTGTCGTTATATAAAATGACCACTGGGTGGAGGCATTGCTATCTGTTTAACACATTTTTTATTTCAGCAATATTACATTGTGGCTTGGACTGGTGAAGAATAAAGGCCACATTTTAAATACACATGTATGGCACACTTACGCTCTGTTATGATGAATAATACACTTTCGTTTTTCAAGAAAAGCCTTGAAAATTGAAAGTGTGCTTTTATATAAACAGTATATATTCACAAGAATGAAAGATCTTGATTAGTGCATTTTTCTGATTCTTGCCAGGTAGTGATGAGTAGGGATGAGGTTTGGGTTCTCCGCTACCATTGGTTTGTAGTGAATCCCAGAGATTTGCAAATCACAAAATGTTTGGATGAAAAGTTTTCAGATTTGTCACCAAAAATTAGGAACACCCAATAAAGTGGTGCATAGATTTTCCCTGGGCAGATGGGTCACAAGAAGCAATCAATATGAAACAATTGGAAATAATTGATAACCTAACCTCCTTTCTTTATTTACATGGTTGGCTGAAGGGTGGTAAAAACAGGTGCTTGAGCCACAATTTTCGGGTTGGTAGGCCCCTTCTGTGCCCTTCCTTCCCTCATGGTTCCCCCCCTCACTAGCGGGGTTCCCCTGTACTGGTTACCCTCACCTACTCCCCCTCCTTAGTCCCCCCCTAAGGGTGCACGGGCTGTTGTGGTGTATGGGGTGTCTTTGGAGATGGGCTAGAGGGAGGTGGGAGCGCCCTGCCAGAGACTTATTTGCTGATGCTCCTGCGGCGAATGGCTGCGCGGGGGGGACACTGAGGGCCCCCCTGGTGGACTACAAGTACCTGTAGGGCCGGTCTGGGTCCTGGGTGCCGTGCTGTGCCACGTGGTGCTGCCATTTTGTTGTGGATGGCTGTATACAGCCTCAGCGGCCATGTTTGTGTAGTCCGGCGGCCTTGTTTTTGGAATATCCCATTGAAGTCAAGGAGGCAGCCATTTTCTTGTAGCCTATGGAGCGGTAATGCGGTAGTGGGCATCTAGTGGCAGTGACTGCGCTTCCTCTTCCTTTTTGATCGCAGCATGGCAGGCAGTTTAGCGCTCTGCATCCAGCTCTGAATAGGTAGTGATAATCCTTGCAGGTATACAGCTCCTTCTTCCGCTATAGCAGCGCCACTGGTGAACTGTGTCTAGCAGTCCCACAGCAGTAGCGGTGTGAGGGAGGTTTTTTTGTAAAAAAAAAAAAATGTCCTTGCATTTAAAGGGATGCCACCAAATTAACCATGGAGTCCCTGGAGCAGGTATCACCACCTGACCCACTCTCAGAAGCTGCGGGACCCACTAGGTCTCAGTCTACCCTGGTGGCCATGACGGCAGTCCTACAGTCACTTGTGTAAAAGGTTGATATGACCCTTTAAAAGTGGCCTAGCAAGAAGCGCCCTCCGCCTTCACCTGTATCCTCTGCCTCCTCAGAGTCTGAGATGGATTTGGCTGCCGCGGACACGAGTCAACCCACTGGGTCTGTATCCACACACCCTGAGTGCTCTGACAGTGAGGATGGTTCCTCTTCCACTACAGGGCACACATGGAAAGGTGCTTGTGGAGGCACTGCATGTATCAGTGCGGGAAACTTTAAAATTGGAGGACACAGCTGATGCTGCGTCGGTTGGGTCGGTGCAATTTGGCACTCAAGCTGACTAAGGTGTTCCCTTTTCCTGCTTATTTTGACAAGATTGTCGTTAGCCAGCAGGGGTCCCTGAAACGCATGGTTGGAATACCTAAGCGTTTTGCTAGGAGATATCCCTTTGAGGGGTCTCTTTTGAAGAAGCTGACGGTTCCACCGATAGTGGACTCTCAGGTTTCCAGATTAAATAAGGCCACGCTTCTTCCGGTGGAGGATTCCCTGACTTTTAAGGACCATGTGGACAAGAGAGCTGAGGCTCTGGTCCGATACCTTTTTCACCGTGGCGGGTTCAGTTTTGAGGCCGGTGTTTGCTATCATCTTGGTCTCCCAGACCTTGACAGAATTGGTGAAACTCTTACGCCAGGATCTGGAAGGGGGTCAACATCCTCCTTAGCTGGTGGAGCTGGCTGATCAGTTGATACAGGGGCTATAGTATATCTGTGATGCATCCTTGGATGCGGCCCCTTTGGCTGGCAGAGCATCTGTGACTGCGGTTATCCTCTGCTGCATGATTTGGTTGAAGTACTGGTCGGCTGATCAGGCTTCCTAAAAGGTACCGCTTGCGGGAGACAGTTTGTTTGGTGCGTCTATGGAAGAGATCATTAAAGGTCTTACGGGAGGTAAGAGTGCTCTGCTTCCAGAGGTTTCCAAGAGCAAAGAGCCTCGTTGTAAACGTGGTCCTTTATTGCTGGCTCACAAACGGCCCTTTTGTCCTGCAGGCTCACAGTACAAGGGACAAAAGTCCACCTGTCACTTCCCGGGGGGGGGTTCAAGAGGCCTTCGGCTGGTAAGTCAAAAGCGGGTTCCTCTAGTTCTGCAGACAAGCCCTCCCTTGCCTGAAGGGGTGCCCTCACCCGTATGTGGGGTGGGGGGACGTCTTCGCTTCTTTCCAAACCCGTGAAATTCTCTCATTCAAGACAAATGGATCCACGATTTACAAGATCGAGTTTCAGTTCTTGCCTCAGGCAAGGTTCTTTGCTTCCAAATTGTACCTTTCCCCAGATCGACTTGCAGAAAGTGGATCAACCCATGATCTAAGAGACTGCGCTAGGTAAATTCCAGTGTGAGGAGGAAGCATAGAATGCAACAGATGAGTCAGACATGTTTCCGTCATCATTATTTATACGATTATTAGATCTCAATCTCGAAAATGTATTTTATTTCCTTTCCTATCTGTATGCCCTACCACTTGAATCTCTATTAATTTTTTTTATCATTTCACTACCGTGTAAAACTACTGCCTCAATAGGAGGGGAGGTTTTTTCTCCAACTTGGTAAGCCATGTATTGATGCCTCAAAAAACAATGTTTAACTTGTGCTTTTGTCCCGAAGGGCCTCAGGTCCTTTAAGGCCAATGACAGGAATGACCTATACATGGCTTCTTCGAATGCTCTTCAGACTTGACAGATGTCCATGTGGCCTGCTTTACAGAGGCAGGACCATTAGGACCCTGAGAATAAGATTTTGTGAACACAGGAGATTTATTGAACAAGGTGAAAAAGAGAAAAACAAAAAATACAGTGTTCCCAAATATTTTAGAGAGGTGCATGAAAAATCCACAGAGGGACTACAAGTATGGATTGTTGAGGAGTCCCGCTGAATTCCTTTTCTCTACTTTGACAGCTCTTATATAGGCAAGGGGCGAGGCCACCTTGCCTATATAAGAGCTTGCTCAACCACCCCCCCCCTTTTCTGACCTGCCAAACTGCATGCTTGGATAAGGGTCTGGTATGGATTTTGGGAGGAACCTACACCTTTTTTTTTAAATGTTGGTTTTGGGTTCCCCTTAAAATCCATACTAGGCCCCACCTGACATTTTCTCCTTTAGAAATGTCAGTATTGCTGCAGCAGGCTCCATACATCGTACAGATGTGCCACTTTACAGGCATCATGCATCATAAAATCACTGCTCACTTAAAACATTTTTTTTTGCATTGTCTCCCAGGGCAGTACCCAGGTCCCCATACAATTTTTATGGCGATAGCTTGCATATAAGCCTTTAAAATTAGGACTTTTGATTTTTCATGTTCGTGTCCCATTGACTTTATTAGAGTTTGCATATTTGCTAGAACTTTTTCCCTGGTCGGGGTGTTCTGGTGCGATCCAAACAGGGGGGGGTGTTCGGCCCATCCCTAATTGTAAGCACCCCTTTCGGTGTTAAATGATTTGTTTCATCTCTGTAAACTGATACATATGGAAGAAACCTTGTTATTTAACCACTTAAGCCCCGGAAGATTTGGCTGCTCAAAGACCAGGTCCTATTTTGCAATTCGGCACTGCGTGATTGTAACGGACAATTGCACGGTCGTGCGATGCTGTGCCCAAACAAAATTTACGTCCTTTTTTTTCCCACAAACAGAGCTTTCTTTTGGTGGTATTTGATCACCTGTGCGATTTTTATTTTTTGCGCTATAAACAAAAGAACACTGACAATTTTGAAAAAATAACAATATTTTTCACATTTTTTTATATGAAATTTTCAAAAAAAAATGTAAAAATCTAATTTTTTTAACATTTTAGGCCAATTTGTTTTCTGCTGCATATGTTTGGTAAAAAAAATCACAATAAGCGTATTTTGATTGGTTTGCGCAAAAGTTATTGCGTCCACAAACTAGGGGAAAGATTTGTCATTTTTATTGTTTTTTTTTTTTACTAGTAATGGCGGCGAAAAAGCAAAAAGCAACCCTTTGTGGTCCCCAAAAGTTTCTCAGTAATCCATTTGAGGAATCACTTTTAAAAAAGTGGACCCTCCTGTTTCCAGGTTGAATAAAACAGCCTTGATCCTAGTAGAACAATCCCCGTCCTTTAAAGACCTGGCTGACAGGAAAGCAGAAGCTAAGGCCCGCAGCATGTTTACTTTGGCTGGTTTGGCATTGCGACCAGTCTTGGCCTCGGCCCTAGTATCTCAGACCCTAACTGAATGGGCCAGGCTTTTGTGTCAGGGTTTGGGTAACGAGCAGGTTCCCTTTGCTTACATTGATCTGGTGGACCAGTTGGTCCAGGGGGCTGCAGTTTATTTGTGATGCAGCTTTGGATGTGGCTCCAGTACTGTCCAAGCTCTCCGTTTCAGTATGCTGTGGCTTAAGAATTGGTCTGCAGACCAAGCCTCTAAGAAAGCCCTCATTGATCTGCCCTTTCAAGGCGATCGCCTGTTTGGGGCTTCTCTGGATGACATCATTAGGGGGTCTCATGGAGGGGGGGGATAGTACCTTCCTGTCCCAGTCTAGGAAAGGGAAGGAGCCTCTTTGCAAACGTAGGCACCCCTTCTCAGCTCATAAAAAATGATTTTGTGCTCCTGGGGCTGCAGACAAGGGAAATTGTAAGACGAGCGGCGGGCACGAGTACAGGATTGGTTCCTGGAGAGAGCTTGTAAATACTCCCTACGGTGTCTCCCCCCACTATGACTGATGGACTGGTGGTCTGTCTGGCACATATATTTGTGCATGCATCTGCCTGATTAATTCATAGGACCCCCAGTGAGGATGAAATACATTACCTCATTTATGCGGAAATGACACAATACGTTTGAGATATTACCTAATACTATTAATCTTGTACCCTAATATATAGAATATCACACATGTTTGGGATGCATATATATATATATATATATATATATATACATGCGCTTTTATATTTAATATAGGGTACATATGTATATTTTCATATTTCTACTTAAAGACAACATACTGCCTATGACCAGCGCCCGCATACAGGACTGCTGCCCACCTAATGATTTTACACACAAGGGAATACTAGAGAAACGCATCGGCTGCACAGGGACCGTTCTTCGTCATCTCTTATTGAGACCTACCACTTGGTTTTCTTATACCTTGTTTTTGTTTTCTTTGTTATATGTATGTATGTCTTTAGAGCATGTAATTACATGCCTTTTTATGAACCTCCTTGTTTAATAAATATGCTTTTTAACTAACATACAGTGTCATATTCTGATAATCTCCGAACTTGGCCTAAAAAACCCCACTTTTTATTTTCTATTTTTTTGTTAAGGGAAATAGATCTTTCAAGTCTTCCCCGGGAAGTTCTAAGTAACCTTGGTCTGGTAAGCCTAGAGCTGGCTTCTCCGGACCTGCAGACAAGACCCCTTTAGCATGAAGGTCTGCCCTCACCAATAACTGAGGTGGGGGGACATCTTTGCTGATTCCCGGCCTTTGGACCTCCTTCGTGAGTGTCAAGGAGATCCACAAAATGATCCTTTTTGGGGTACCAAAGTAGGTGGCAGAGTTCGTCAGTTTCTGGGGTTTTATGCCCTGAGGCTCCTTGTGCGGATATAATTCCTGCAAAGGTTCGGGTGACGTTTGAACTACCTAAGGTCTCCCTTATTCCCATGCAGGATATGGAATCACCTGGGACTAACTCTGGATTTAATGTTAGCCAGGGTGGTCCATCTTAGGATCAAACTTCGGGAACCAGAGGCCGTGATTTGCCGGCTGTTGTCAAATAGACAGTCTTCTCTCCCGACTTACATACAGGTTCTGGGTCTGGTGGTGACCACCTTGAAGACAGTTCTGTTTGCACAGTCCTGTATGCAGCACCTTCAGCAGGTTCAGCTCTACGGGAGGATACCGAGGTACGTGGCGAGGTCACGGGTTTCTCTGGCAGACGTTGCAGATGTCCTGGGGCACTATAAGGCCAGTATCATCTTCGGCTCAAGCTGCGGGTCCTGCAAAGAATAAGGGACAAGGGTCTTACAATCATTCTGGTGGCCAAAAATGTTCCTTGGGGGCTACCTCTCAGAGAGGACCAGATGTCCCAAGTGCTAATTTACCATCCTGCTTTACAGTCCCTGGTTTTATTGGCTTAGCTATTGAAAGCCAGGTGCTGAGGGATAGAGGTTTGTCTGGATCAGTGATCCCTACAATGTTGAAGATGAGGAAGTCGACTTCTAGCAAGATATACTGTACCACCGTACGCAGAAAGTGTACATTTCTTGGTGTGAGTCGATTGGCGCTCATCCTTACTCCTTTTCTGTGGTTTGGGTCTTGGCCTTTTTTTCAATGGGACGTTGAGCAGAAGTTGGCCTTGAGAACCATCAAGGGCTAGGTGTCTGCCTTGGCAATCTTCTTTCAGTGACTCCTAGCCATGCACTCTTTGCATGGGGGTTCGACATGTGGCTCCACCTGTATGGTCTCTTTTGCTACCATGGGATTAAAATTTAGTACTTTCTGTTCTCCAGAAACCTAAATTTGAGAATATTCGGGAGGTTTCCCATGCCTACAGTATGTTATCCCAGAAGGTGACATTCTTGGTGGCTATTACCACGCCCCTCAGAGTTGTCTGGACTATCCTGTCCTACACCCTATTTAGTGGTCCATAGAGATAAAGTGGTTCTTCGTCTCTGTCCGTCATTCCTGCCCAAAGTTGTCTCTGACTTTGATTTGAATAAGGACATTGTGTTGCCTTTCTTGTGTCCCAAGCTGGCTCATCCCAAGGAGTCTGCTTTGTATACCTTGGATGTGGTTCGGGCAATTTGGGTGTATCTCGCAGCTACGGAGTCGTTTCAGGGGTTAGACTCACTCTTTGTGGTTACACAAGGACAATGGAAAGGGCTGGCCGCTTCTTCAGCTACCATCTCCAGATGGTTCAGACAGATGGTGACTCAGGCCTATTCTATTAAAGGTCAGGTTCCTCCTTTCCCTCTCACAGTGCATTCTACCCGGGCGCTTAGTACCTCCTGGACCTTTCGTCATCAAGCATCAATATCTCAGGTTTGCAAGGCTGCCACTTGGTAGTCGGTGAATATTTTCACCATGTTCTACAAAGTGGATATTTTGGCATCTGCGGATGCTTCTTTTGGCTGCAAGGTTTTGCAGGCTGCTGTTAAAGAGGGGCTTTTCCCTCTAGAGGGGTGTTTTTCTTAAATGTTTTATTTCATATAGGGATCCGGTGTCCTGGTTAAGGGCTCTTATATTTAGCCTTGGGTTATTTTCCCCACCCCTCATTTTTCTTTTGGCACTGCTTTTGGACATCCCACTAGTTATGATTTATGGAGCAATGTGTCTGTCGATGAACGAAAGAGAAAATGGGATTTTTGTACTTACTGTAAAATCCATTTCTCTGAGTTCATCGATGAACACAGAACCCACCCCTCTATGGAGTTCTGATACTTCTAATACTGCTTGCTATCAAACTGTTTACCTAGAGTAGAGAGGGGGGTTATATACCAGCTGAGGACGTAGCCAGGTGTTTTTTGTTCTGCCTAGTCATGCTCCTGGAGGAGACAATATAACCCACTAGTTATGATTTTTGGAGCGCTGTGTCCATTGATGCCCATGGATTTTACGGTAAGTAGAAAACCCCCATTTTACGGTCAGTAAAAAATCCCATTTTAACAGCCAAATATGTACTGCCGAAGTATGCTGCTGCTGTGATTGCTTGTGAAATGAATATTATATGTTATCGATGTTACCATCAAAGCCACATGAAAAGATGCTTTCCCTGCTATATTCAATTTTTTTTAAAATCACTTTTGCATTGGTACATGTCCCTCATGGAGTGTCCAGCTTCCTAAGTTATTCTTAACTTGTCTATTAGCTCTTAAAATGAACAGAATTTAGCTAGAAGATTTGTTCATATAGACTTCTGTGAGATTCACCTCTAAGTTTGGGTTTACCAAATTTTGATCAAGATTTATCACCAAACCCTTGACGAATCAAACCTGGGCAGTTTTGTTCATCACTAGCAGGAACCAGAGCCTGCACATTGCTACAAATTCACTCTATAGTACCCTGGGACTACTACTACTAATACTGCAAACAACTGACCAAGTTGGCCTCCAACTGAAATTGATTCACTCTAATGGGTTCCCTTATAGACCCATAGAGGAGTACATTTGATAAGATAGGGACATTGAGAAAATGTCCTGCAAGGTACTTTTTTATGTTACCCTGCATAGTTGTATGCAAATCTTGCAAATGTGGCTTTTGAGCGTCACAGGCATTTCAAAAAGAAGAACAAACATCCCTGCTGGGCACATTAAATAGAACACATGGTTGGGAATGTATTGACATACAGTAAGATATATTTTTGCAAGGGAGCCACTATGATAACAAGACCGGGCCACAGAAGTCTTTCAAAATGGAATGCAAATGAAGGGTAATTGCACGAAATTGCCCAATGGAATTCACCTTTCTGGCCACTAAATGATGCCAAAAATAGTAGAATGGGTTAGGCCCAGGACCGCTTGGGTTAATAGATAGTGTGGGTTCTGTGATAAGGCGTGATTAAGCTCTTGTGGAAGATGTGTGTGTAAGTGAGATCTCATCAGTCTAAACTATTTTAAAATGCTCGGCAGCCCATCTTTATTGAAATACAAATTTAGTTCAGGAGAATGGTTGCCCATGCCGGAGTTCTTCTCTAGCAAACATAAACAATGAAAAATGCTAGCCCACCTTGCTACACTTCAGCAGCACAGCACTGCTGTTAGCACTGGTCTCCCAGATCAGGGCTCTTCAGGCTCACTTAGCCTTCTGTCACAGCACCTCGTTGTACGGGTCCACTCCTGACCTCCAGATATGGTTCTCCCAGCACCCCAGGTTCTTCTCAGGAATTCAGACTCCCTCGAATACCCTTTGTAGATTCGCTAGTCACCTCAGCTTTCTCAGTCTTTCTGGACCCACATAGCTGTCCTAACTTTCCCAGTCCTGTGGGCAAGAAGTCCTCCCAACATATGGTCTCATCTCCGAAGAAGTTCACCCTTACTGGCTGGAGCATACCACTATCTTCACCCAATGGCTGTTTCTCTGAATGGCGGCAACTGCCTTGAGCTGTCCCTCCTCTCCTCTGAAGTCACTGCTGGGAGCTGACCACGTGACGGGACCGGAACACCTTGACAATAGGTAAGTATAAGCATCTTCCTTTTACAGGTTAGTCAGAATAAGAATTAGAAGGGGATAGGAGCAGGCTTAAGCAAAGCTGGGAAAAAGCCTGCACTTCCACTTTGTTTATTTGGTTTTTTTATTTCTGAACTTGCGGTCCAAGCAAGGCTACCGCATGTCCAAATTACACATATTTTAGAGGAGAACTGTCCCCGAAATGTATAATAATCTTGGGAATGACTGCCTCCATGTATATGTCCATAAGTGTTATACAAAGAGCCATATATTTTCATTATAATTCAGGAATTAAATATTTGTCAGATAAAGGGTTAACGACAGCACAAAGAAAAAAAAAATATTGTATTAATTTCTGAGTGTTACAAACCGGCCATTTCATATTACATCAAGCTGTATTTTAATATTAATGACCCTTTAAAAGGAAAACAGCAGGATACTTGATGTAGACCTATGTTCAAAATCTAGTGAAACAATGCAGAGCAAATTTTCGTAAGAACAATTCTGCATACAAAAACCTTCTTCAATAGAGAATCTAAGCCTGGTGTTTTCAAAGAGGTACCAAAAAGGCCAGTTACCATGAAATCGCATTGGGTTTATATTAAAAGCTTTTCAAATTTTTAATTTTTTTTTAGTTTTTAACAATTTTCACAAACATCTTTGATATGTACAGATTGGGGGCCTTTACAAATTTTTGCAGCCCCGGAAGGTTTTACCCCCTTCCTGACCAGGGTTTTTTTTGCGATTTTTTACTGCGTGACTTTAACGGACAATTGCGCGGTCGTACAACGCTGTACCTAAACGAATTTCACGTCCTTTTTTCCCCACAAACAGAGCTTTCTTTTGGTGGTATTTGATCACCTGTGCGATTTTTTGATCATGCGCTATAAACAAAAAAAGAGCGTAAATTTTGCAAAAATAACAATTTTTCCCTTTTTTTTATATGAAATTCCCCCCCCAAAAAATGGAAAAATCAAAATTTTTTAACATTTTTGACCAATTTGTTTTATGCTACATATGTTTGGTAAAAAGAATTGCAAAAAGCGTATTTTGATTGGTTTGCGCAAAAGTTATCGCGCTTACTAACAAAGGGAAAGATTTTTGTCATTTTTGGTGCTTTTTTTTTTAACGAGTAATGGCGGTGTGAACGAGCCGAGGCGGGCGCGCGCTCGCCCGCTATTGGCTCAAAACCCGGTGACAGGCTAGCGACGTAGATCTACGTCACTCTGCCTGGCCGGGCTGACTGCCGCAGTAAATATACTGTGCGCAGTCGGCAAGCGGTTAACACACAATTTAATGCATACCTTTTTGTGCATTAAAGCACGTTGTGTTACTGCGTATTTCCACGTTTGCAGTCAAATTTGAGAGAACCCCCACTATATTTTCCCTTTCATACAGCATGTCTATAAAAAAACTAAAAAAACAAATATTCTTACCTTTTTAGATGTTTCTCAGGAGGAGGTGTTAAGGCTGTCTGCATAGTTTTTTCTTTAACAATATTAGAGTGAGCCTGTCCCAAGTCTGTGCTCATTAACAAACAATTCAAGAAGCCCAGCCTCTACACCTTTAGGACAGACAGTGTTCAAATCTAGTTACAACTAATAATAATGATCTCTCAGCACAGTACATACAGGGTTAATTATGGCAAATACAGCTGCCCTGCCCACTCAAACTACGTAGGGTGCTTTCCTTGGAGGGTACAGAGTAGAGCATCTAAAAATATAAGTATTGTGACGCTCCAAGCAAAAACATGCAAAAACCTGGTAGCTTTAATGCTGCTAGGTGCCAGGATCCAACAGGGCCTTTCCAGCCCCCCCCCCCCCCCCCGAAACTATGTATCACAGAGAACAGAGAGCTGCACACCAGTTGCCACCCAATCACTGTGAGTAGAAAAAAGCTTCAGCTTGTCTCCTCCCAAGCCTCGTCCCACTGAAGTATTTCACTTTCCCATGTGCTTATTCATAGCTCTAGCTTAGCTCTATGACTAAGCCCATCGGAAGGTGAAACATGTCAGAAGGGCGTGGCTTGGGAGAAGACAGGCTGAAGCGGTTTGTTTTTTGCACATTATGATTGGGCTGGCATCTGGTGTACAACTTCCTATTCTCTTTGATGGTTAGTTTGGGACAACTGGAAAAGCCCTGTCGGAGGCTGGCAACCAGCAGCATTGAAGCCACTGGGTTGTTGCATGTTTGTGCTTGGAGCAGCGCTCTTCATTATTTCTTGGGGTCATATAAAAATATAAGCTGCAATTTTTAAGAATTTTTTAGGTTATGTTATGTGAATAGGGACATGTAACACATATTAGGCAGATATCCCAATTTGGCTGCAAAAGTTGAAATACACTTTAACCACTTCTGGACCGGAAGGTTTTCCCCCTTTTCTTTTATTTCATGGCTTGGGGGATGCATCCTGGATTGGTGCTTATCCTTGACATTATACTGCTGTAAAGGATTTCTTCTGCGGCATCTGATGTTTGAGACCTTGGAGCTGTGTTCCCTGATTCTATTGAGAGATATATGTGTGTTGACCATGTAGGGTCGCGTTATTAAGGTGAGAGACAGAGATTGCTTGGTGGAGGGAAGCTGCAAGCACGGAAGTCACATTTACTGTGCGTTTTTTCACCGAACCACAAGTGGACTACCTTTCCTTTCTTGCATATCTTCAAACTATGGACTGTCTCTCACAATACTTACATCAATATCATTGTGCATTTTTATTTTGTCTCTGTGGGATATCTATCAGAGGGTTTTAGACTGCGTTGCACTACTGTTTTATACATTGTTTTAAGGTGTTTTTGATTGCCCATGAAGTGTTAGCTGCTGGTCTACATATTGTTTCTCATAATTCAGCGCTGAATCTTTAACACAAAAAATTTCCCCCTTAATGACCAGGCCATTTTTTGCGATTCAGCACTGCGTTACTTAAACTGACAATTGCGCAGTCATGCGACGCTGTACCTAAATAAAATTGATGTCCTTTTTTCCCTCAAATAGAGCTTTCTTTTGGTGGTAATTGATCACCTGTGCAATTTATTTATTTATTTATTTATTTTGCTCTATAAACAAAAAAAGAGCGATAATTTAAAATAAAAAAAAACAATATTTTTTACTTTCTGCTATATAACATTCCCAATAAAAAAAAAAATTTAAAGATCAAATTTTTTCATCATTTTAGGCCAATTTGTATTCTACCACATATTTCTGGTAAAAAAAAAGCCCAATGAGTGTATATTGATTGGTTTGCGTAAAAGTTATCGTGTCCACAAACTAGGGGAAAGATTTATGTAATTTTTATTTATTTATTTATTGATTGTGGTAATGCATGGTAAAATGAGTCAGCTGGGGGAGGGACACATTTTCATACACTCAACTTACGTCAAGGCCAGTTTTATATTAAGGCAGAGGCTTTGTTAGATTATGTTACTGGTGACACGATGCATTTAGTGTTGTCCGAATGGGTTTGTTACTGCTGTTATGACACAAGACATGAAAAAATAAAAATCCTAATTTTAAAGGCTTAAATGCAAGTTATTGGCCCAAAAAAGTGTACGGGGACCTTTTTTAATGATCATTTTTACAGGAACAGTGATTTTAATGATGCTTAAAGTGAAACAATAAAAATGAAAAATTCCTTTAAATATCGTGCCTGGGGGGCCCCCTTAATGTGCCTGTAAACTAGCGCATTTGTGAGATGTATGTAGCCTGCTGCAGCAATACTGACATTTCTAAAGGAAAAAATGTCATTTAAACTTGCTCACGACTGGAAAAAATGTCATTTAAACTTGCTCAAGACTGTAATGTATTGTCGACTCCCGGCAATACAGATGAAAAAAACGGCATGGGGTTCCCCCTAAAATTCATACCAGGCCCTTATCCGAGCACAAAACCTGGATGGCCAGGATAGGGTTGGGGCAAGCGAGCGCCCCCCTCCTGAACCATACCAGGCCACATGCCCTCAACATGGGGGGGGGGGTGCTTTGAGGAAGGGGACTCTGGCCCCACACCCCAAAGCACTTTGCCCCCATGTTGATGGGGACAAGGGTCTCTTCCTGACAACCGTGGGCTGTGGTAGTGGGGGTCTGCGGGGGGGGGGCTTATTGGAATCAGATCCCGCCCCCCCCCCTTATGTGAATGGATATCAGGTACATCGTACCCCTACCCATTCACCAAAAAAGTGTACAAAAAAATAAAGACAAGAAAGGAGTCCTTTATAAAAAAATTAAAAAATTGTGTCCCCATATAATCAGCCGCCTGCCCTCCTGAAAAATAGAAAAAAAAAAAAAAAAAGCTCCTGCTTCTCTGGACGATTTGTGCGCTATGAGCTGTTATGAGTTTGACAGCTCTTTTATAGGGATATGACGACACGAGCCGCCCCACAATGCACTGCTCATGTGCAGTGAATAAATTACATGACGTCAGCAATTTATTCACTGCACCTGAGCAGTGCATTGTGGGGCGGCTTGTGACGTCAGATCCCTATAAAAGAGCTGTCAAACTCAAAACAGCTCAAAGCGTGCAAAGCGTCCGGAGAAGCAGGAGCTTCTTTTTTTTTTTCTATTTTTCCGAAGGGGCGGACGGGTGACTGATCATCGGGGGGCACTATTTATTTTTATTTTTTTAATAAAGAACTTTTCCAAAACTGGCTTTTGTCTTTATTTTTTTGTACACTTTTTTGGTGAATGGGTAGGGGTTCGATGTACCCGATATCCATTCACATACGGGGTCGTGGGATCTGGGCCCCCCCGGTGTCCCCCACAACCACAGCCCACGGTTGTCAGGAATAGACCCCTGTCCCCATCAACATGTGGGCGAGGTGCTTTGCACCCACCCCCCATGTTGAGGGCATGTGGCCTGGTATGGTTCAGGGGGGGAGGGCGCTCGCTCGCCCCCACCCCCATCCTGGCCAGCCAGGCTGTGTGCTCGGATAAGGGTCTGGTATGGATTTTAGGGGGAACCCCACACCATTTTTTTATTTTGGCGCGGGGTTCCCCTTAAAATCCATACCAGACCTGAGGGGCCTGCAATGGACATATATATATATATATATATATAACTTTGTGGTATACACTGAACTGAATCTGAATCTGATCTCAACAAACTGTAAAAAGAAAACTCTGTCTCCCTGCCAGCAATGTACTATTAACTATAGAATTCCACTTATAAATCATCACTGACCAAGGGATTCGAACCCACAACCTCGCCATTACAAGCCTGGTATTCTACCAGCTACGCCACCATCAAGCACCATTAGGCTGAACACACTCTCCCTGCCTAACTAATTAACTCTATCTCACTCTACACACAGTGGATGAGATAAAAGTTAGGGAGAGTGTGTTCAGCTTAAGCAGGCTTAACGGGGGCGTAGGAGGTAGAATACCCAGGCCTGCAATTGAGATGGCTGTGGGATTTATTGGAATTCGGAGGTCAGAGTCCATGATAATGCAGGAACTTGAAGTTCCCGCGAAGAAGCCCATTTGTTCATCATTCGATGAACGAGCGAACAGCCAATGTTCAAGACGAACTTACGTTCCACTCAAACTCAAAGCTCATCCCTAGTGGTGAATTGGATGTCATTTTGCGGTAACGAGCCGTCCTGCCGCAGTATATGTACGGCGGCTGGTCCGCAATTGGTTAAGGCAGCCTAATAAATTTGAATTTGCTGTTAATGTACCTAAACACATGTACAATATTTTGCTCATTTTGCAATGCAACAAACCATAACAAATGGTGTGCGCATTGTGGTGCAGGTGCATTAACTTCTACTGTGTATATTACATAAGTTACATAGGTAAGGCTGAAAAAAGACACAAGTCCATCCAGTTCAACCTGTGTGGGTGTGTGTTAACGTGTTTGTTGTGTATATTGGGGTGTCCCTCTTTTTGTTCTGATGTATAGTCTCTGATAAAAAAAAAAAAAAATACAATGTACTATTTAAAGAGGTATTAAGCCCCAAAACAAAAAATATATTCTAGCTTGCCAATCTTTAAATGTGGTGGCTGCATTAGTGGTCTGACCTGTAACACACTTCCTGTCTTAGAGCGTCTTCACTCTGGACACCACTTTGGGCAGCAGCATTGTCAATCCGGAGACTTTTACGCCACTTAAAGTGGTTGTAACGCCAGAAGGTCCTATCTCTATTCAGCGATTTTCACGACTGCCTCGACCGTCTGGAACTCTCCTTTCTTAATGGCTGAGGCACAGCAATGGCACCATTGGCTTCTGCTGCTGTCAATCAAAGTCAGTTAACCAATCAATGAGAGAGGGGGCCAGGCTGGGCCGCGGCTCCATGTCTGAATGGACATATGAAGCTGTGCCTCGGCTCAGGTTCCCCCATAGCAAGCTGCTTGCTTTGGGGGCACTCAACAGGAAGAGGGGGCCAGGAGCACCGAAGCGGGACAAGAGAAGAGGAGGATCTGGGCTGCTCTGGGCATAACCAACTGCACACAGCAGGTAAGTATAATATGTTTTTTTTGTTTAACAAAAAAAACAGACTTTACATTTAAATGTTTGAGCTTAGTAATAGAGAATGCATGTGAGGAGGTTTGATTTAGAGAAATAGTTCACTCCTGTGATGGTGAAGGTGAACAGTAATGACTAGGCCTCACTTAGCAATGTCCTGGGAGAATTCCAGTCAGGCTTCAGGAGGTATGTAAATGGCCAATACCTATAGCAAGGACATTATTCAACTTTAGTCAGAGCTGCACAGTTCGTTTTTATCTACAAACTTCCCTTATCTGCACAGGCAGTTTTTTTGTAAAGATGACCAACCCTTTAAGGCAATGTGTTTCTGATGGACATGCGTTACAATGCACCACAATACACTGTAATGCACTGCTGTGTGTTGTGTTAAAAAAAAATGTGGTATGTCCTAGTAAAAGTAGGCTCAAACTTCATTTACCAGACCATTTTAAGCAACGCCTCATATTCAGCACAATGTGGTCCTTTTCATTATTGGTGTCTTCCCAGTTCAAGGTGAAGAAGTACGGGCACACTATATGCTCATGTATTAATATGGATTGTGGTAATGCATACATATAATGTTATATTAAGGCAGAGGCTTTGTTAGATTATGTTACTGGTGACACAATGCATTTAGTGTTGTCAGAATGGATTTGTTACTGCTGTTATGACACAAGACATCACATGCATACTTGCCAACTGTCCCGTTTTTGCCGGGACAGTCCCGGAAAATAGGAGCCTGTTCCGGGTAATTTACATTGTCCTGACAAACGCCCGTTAATCGGGCTGCCCGTAAATGCCCGTTAAGGGGCAGCTGGTGCTCGTAAAGAAAAAAATGGTTGTGGGCCGACATACCAGATAGTATAATTAGGTTTATCATACTTCTTTACACCTTGCACTTTATTTATATTTCCATATTACATTTTTTGTATGGTCTCACCTGAGCATATTTGACACTTTAGAATTGCAGGGAATTGTGATGAGAATTTAAAACTTTAGGCAGAAGTAGTACAGCTGAATGGGAGAATTATTACAACTCTTATTTTTCAAATTTTCAAATATTTCAATTTCCTGTAATTCTCTCTTTATTGAGTAGACCCTATAATCTTATAAGTAGGGGGAGATTAATTATGTGGAGTGGGCGGAGCTTCAGGGAAGTGGGTGTGGTAAGTAATTGATAGCTGTGCTGCAAAGTGTCCCTGGAAATTTTTTTCAAATGTTGGCAACTATGCACATGATAATTTGCCACAAGAGAGGAAATGAAAGCTAGGGAACACCATCAAGCACATGTGAAACATGCTATGCATACCTCCCAACTTTGGAATTTAGTAAAGATGGACAATTTGGCATAGAGGAGGCCAATCGCAGATGCAGTGCACCATGACGTGAAGTAGGTGTGCCTACACTACAGTACCCCTAATATTGACTTAACCCCCAAAGGACCAGGCCTTTTTTGGCACTTTTTGTTTACAAGTAAAAATCAGTACTTTTTGCTAGAAAATTACTTAGAACCCCCAAATATTATATACATATATTTTTTTAGCAGAGACCCAAGAGAATAAAATGGCACTCGTAATTATTTATGTCACACGGTAATTACGCAGCAGTTTTTCAAACACATTTTTTTTGGAATTCATTTTAATGCAAAATAACACAATATCTAACACATTTTTTTTGGGTAAAATATAAAAGATGATGTTGCGCCAAGTAAATAGAAACCTAACATGTCCCGCTTTAAAATTGTGCATGCTTGTGGAATGGAAGGTACGATACTTAAAAATCTCTTTTACAGGTTACCTGTTTAGAGTTACAGAGGAGGTGTAGCGCTAGAACATCATGGCGATACCTCACATGTATGGTACAAACACTGTTTACATAACCCTGGCAAATCACTTCAAAGCTGCAACGTACTGTGTGTGTGCATATGTATGTATGTAATATGTGTGTACGTTATACACGGCACATACACTATATTACCAAAAGTATTGGGACACATGCCTTTACACGCACATGAACTTTAATGACATCCCAGTCTTAGTCCATAGGGTTCAGTATTGAGTTGGCCCACCCTTTTGCAGTTATAACAGCTTTGACTCTTCTGGGAAGACTGTCCACAAGGTTTAGAAGCGCGTCTATAAGAATTTATGACCATTCTTCCAGTAGCGCATTTGTGAGGGCAGATACCAATGTGGATGAGAAGGCCTGGCTCACAGTCTGCACATTCATTCATCCCAAAGGTGTTCTATTGGGTTGAGGTCAGGTCTCTGTGCAGGCCAGTCAAGTTCCTCAACAACAATTTCGCTCATACATGTCTTTATGGACCTTGTTTTGTGCACTGGTGCGCAGTCATGTTGGAACAGGAAGCGACCAGCACCTTGGGAGTGTGCCTGCTTGGCTGCCCCCATTGCAAGCTGCTTGCTTTGGGGGCACTCGACAAGAGGGAGGGACCAGGAGCACCGGTGGGGGACCCAAGAAGAGAAGGGCCGGGGTTGCTGTGTGCAAAACCACTGCACAAAGCAGGTAAGTATGACATGTTTGTTATTTATATATTTATTTTGAATTTTTGCCTTTACTATCACTTTAAAGGAGAAGTTCCTCTTTTGCAACATGTTACATCCATATTTAGAGTATAACATTTTAGAGATGCACCAGCCCCCGAACCCCTGGTCCGATAGCTAGCAGGGGATCCTCTCCCTCCCGCTAGCTGTGACAATCTGCAAAAAACACAGCTGTGCGGGGCTCCGCCTTCCCCGGCCGCACCATTCATTCATTGTTAGCAACTCTATTTCCCTACACTTCTGTTACTAATTATCACCTTTACTAATTTCTCTTAAATTACCTTAATTGCCGGCATTCCTCCATTCTGCCATGCCCAGACATATATAAGGCCTTGGAAGCAATGCACTCAGACCCAAACACTGTGTGTCATTAAAGCATTACTTGATTATTTCTGGGGATTATACAGTATTATATAGTATACAAAACAGGATATAGCTGGGCCCGCCCTCTCATGGTTTACCTCCAGTCATGGCCAGGCTAAACACCTCCCTCGCTGTTGAGCGATGTGGAAGTTTGTTAAGTCTTCCTGTCACATTGTAACTGCCTGGCAGTATCGGAGGTACGGCCAAGACAGTCTGCATGACCATTGCATTACACCTACGATGTGCTGATTGTGGGTGCAATGCTTTACAGGTCAATTACGAAAAAAAATCCACTTATACCACCTCTATACGCCACCCCTCCTTTTAGTCCATTGCATTTACATCCCATGCTAGGGACTGGTTGCACTGAGAGTGGTGTACATTATAATAACTTTATTACAATCAATACTATTTTTTACTCATGTGGTTAATGGATTGAGTACCCCAAAAACTGGTTATCCGGATGTTAAGCGCCAGACTATTCTGGTTTCTCATATTTTTTTACCTGCAAAAAAATGGCCATTTTTTTTAATTTTTTTATTTTAAAGTGGTTGTAAACCCACTTTGGTGACATTTACCAATAGGTAAGCCTATACTAAGGCTTACCTATAGGTGCTGCAAATATCTCCAAACATGCACCGTTTAGGAGATATTTACAGTGCATGCAGCCGATGACGTCATCGGCGCGTGCACTCTGAAGGAACGGCCACCCGTGCCGTTCCTTCAGAGCCCAGTGCAGTGAACGGCGGCTCACGCAGGAGTGATGTATTCGTGCCTCCGTCCAATTAGATGGCCGGAGGACGCGAACAAGGAAGCAGGGCGGCCGGACATGTCGGGCGGCACTGCCAGGGCTTCGTTTTAAGGTAAGTATTTCATAATGAGCTAGTATGCGATGCATACTCGCTCATTATGCCTTTGTCTTTACAGGTTTTTTTTTCCTCCTTTTTTTTTTAGGGTTTGCTTCCTCTTTAAGGTGAACTTATCCTTTAAGTGATTTGTCTCATACATGTAAACTGAAACATTCTGGAGTTTGTGCTGTGAAAAACTACAGACGATCTGGCTGGATTACCAGATGAAAATAACAGAAAGAAAGCTTTATAAAGGGAATCTAATGGAGCCATCACATCTAAAAAATTGATGAACTGAAAAATAATAAATATTTGCGTTTGGGTTTAATACTGCTTTAATATTATATATTCATTCTTAAATTTTCACATCTCTTTCAAATAAATAGCCTACTCCTATTAATTTGAACAATCTTGAGGTTTATAAATTTACATTTACACATTTACTTCATTGAATCCTGTGACACTGCTGTGTCACACATTTCACAGGGTCTGGCTTCTGAACTACAGAGGCACTGGGAGAAAGAGTTTCAGGATGTAGACTTAATACGGGAATCATGGTTTGCAGGTAGCCAGGTACTCTAGTATATGTGGTCCTTGAAAACTGAGAGCAAACAGCAGAGGAGACGGTACAAAGCATGTATGGAATCCAGGAAGCTGTGGAAAGAGATGGACAGCAGACAGGCAGCACTCACAACATGAAAGGAGATTTTTCAAGTAAGCTTTGATTGTCAAATATAACTATTGTTTCTATTAATATTGCAATGCCTAAGTTATAAAATGGTAGTGAATGTCATGGCCATAGATTTCCTTAAATATCTTGAACACAGAATTTCTGTTGATTGATCCCAATTTGGTAGGCAGGCTTGTTGATGATCATTTTAGAGTCTTCTGCCTTGGCTGATATTCTAGTCATCTGTGGCAGTTCAGGGGCACCCTTCACATTCATCCTTGACAATATAATGGCCAGATCGAAAATCGGCAAACCGCATTTTCAAAGTCCCAGAACTCGGGGCTTAGTCCCCCAGGACAGCTGACAGTTCTCATATACATCCAGCAGCTGTTTTTCTGCTTTGGTGGAAAAAAAAGAATCACAGTTCGTATTTGCTTGTGTTCAAACCTTGGGAAATCACTTTCTTTAGGAAAGAAACCCAAACTCTCATGTTGCGTACCAATGACTTTTGATTTATCCAGTAAAAATGGTGCTCTACAGGACATAAACATCAAGAAGCAAGGAAGACTGATCTCAAAGAACTTTCTAAATAACATACTGTATATACAGTATGTATACATACAGTATCTCACAAAAGTACTCACTTTTGTTGCCAGCGGTTTAGACATTAATGGCTGTGTGTTGAGTTATTTTGAGGGGTCAGCAAATTTACACTGATTGGCTCCTTTCACACGGTCTGCCTCCGTCGGGGGACTCCGTGCTGCTCAGCAGGGGATCGATACACTGATTGCTGAGCAGGCAGGTGACAGCTCCCTCTCCACTCTGTTTGCGGAGAGGGAGGTGTCAGAGCCCCGCTGGTCTCTATGGGGAAATCGGATGAGAGCGGACCGCCTGTCCACTCTCATCCGATCCCATCTGATCCGATCCCCTGGACGGATGGAAAATAGAGTTTCCATCCGTCCGGATTTCACGGACTGGATTCGATTTGGATGGCAGCGGGTGTCAGCGGACATGTCTCTACTGACACCCGCTGCCCCATAGGGATGCATGGAGAAGAAAAAAAAAACTGACAGGCGGATCTGATTGGATCATTCATGTGAAAGAGGCCTTATACAAGCTGTACACTCACTATTTTACATTGTGGCAAAGTGTCATTTCTTCAGTGTTGTCACAAGAAAAGATATAATAAAATATTTACAAAAACGTGAGGGGTGTACTCACTTTTGTGAGATACTGTATATAGGAACATGCCCTAAACAGGAATCTTTACCTATCCCTAATTTAGTGCTCTTGGACTGTAGTCATCCTAAACCTGGATTGATAGTTTGGATTACTGTAAATTCTTCATTGTTTGCTTCTGTGGCTGCTTTTGGGGAGTTTCCAATGGTGTAAGAGAATCCAATTGCCTGAGTATTAATATTTATGTATCCCTCCTACCACTAGGAAGTTTTGCCTGGGGAGGATGTGTGTGAAACAATTTTCTAACCCCACCAGGCCTGCTGCTTGGGGAGATAACATGCCTTGTGAAGGAATGCTGAGTTTGGGGTGTGAAGAGTTTGCACTGCCTTGGTGGAGGGTATACCTAGCAGGAGGCTTATTAGGGGATTGCATTTGGATACTGCTCTACAGTCTGCATGAATTGAAAATGTTGAATTCAGCTTTAAGGTCCTTTGCTGTATGGACTGTGAGTAAAGATGGAAAGTTTGCTTTGGGTATCCTCATCCTGTGCCCTATTCCCTGTACCTTGGGTTTATTGGTTATAATCTCTGTATGACAGCAACTCTCATTAGGACAACTTCTCATGTAAATCTTTTTATGGTGTCCCATGAGCTGATACACATTTTTCTCTTTTCCTGATAAGAACTAAAAGCTAAAAACAGATTGCAATATTACTGTATTGCCTAAACCTTGTAGACGTTCTTTCCAGAAGAGTTAAAGCTGATATAGCTGCAAAGGGTGGGTCAACTCAATATTGAACCCTACGGACTAAGTCTGGGATGCCAATAACATCCTGTGTGTGTTAAGTCAGGCATCACAATACTTTTGGTAATGGGGGGCCGGATTTAAAGAAACTGCAGCTTCAAACATCTATGACGTGTTTCAGTTTCGCCGCGTTCAAATCAATTAACTGGCGCTGCGGCGAATTGGCGAGTAAAACAGCAATAATGAATTCCGCCGTCAGCGGGATTCACTTACGATCGCGGCTTCGCCAATTCGCAAACTTATGTCTTCGTGCTTATAGCAGTTTCACATAGCGATGTGGGCTAGTGGATTAGTGCACACATCACATGTCTGTAATTCATCTCCCTCTGCTGTAGGTTCGAGGCTTACCATCTCCACCTACTTTTTTTATTTTCTTTTTTTGTTTATATTGCTAAAATGTAACGGATTACATCATATATATTGCTAAATAATGTTACACTCAGAAGCGCTTGCAAGCTTACACCATTTTAAGTGTTTTTTTGATCTTGTCTGTGTGTCGAATCGATTTTATGAAGGAAAGTACCAAAGGCAAGTGACCAAACCCCTACCCTACTTCAGGGCAAGATGAAACCTCACAATTTTACCATGGTCTTCTTCCCACATTCCATACAATGTTTAGTTCTTTAGCTATATGTGCTTTTTAGCCTTAACACACTCCTTTTTTTCCACCATACAGCTTTATTCTGCACAATAGCTAAGTGCTTTGCAACTTCACTGCAGTTCACAACGTCATGGGTTCAAATCACATCACTACACTTGGGATCTCTTTTCACTCTCATTTTTTTAAACAGTTTTTTTAAACTATCTTGAATTTGGGGGGGGGGGGTGTCCTACCCAAATTTCAAGCACATCAATGGAAACAACACAATTTTGATTTTATGAGTGTGGTCCTAGTTTTATCGAGATGCAATTCTTTACATATTTACCATGGTTCTTACAATTTCTTGACCAATAAACATAGGTGTCTGATATTGGACTCTCTCCATATTTCAACAACACAGACCCTCATAGTCCAACACTACATTTGCCTCACACCTCAACACAACACTGTCACATCCCTACTCTACATTACAACCCCTCACATCACCAGTACAAGCAGCATGCAAAGTGCAAAACTCCGGCCTTGGCAGCTTAATGGGCCATACACTAACAATTTGTCTAGACTTTTTCCTGTAGACTTAACCAAACCATATAATATAAGCTCAAACCTCAACACTTTCAATTTGGATGCAATCAGGCAGGCCCTTGCACTACATAGAAAATGTCAATCTGAAGGATAAAGTCTTCTCTAAATCTTACAGTGTGGATGGCCCTTTTGTCTGTAGGCACCCACACAAAACAAAAAAACACATGTTCAATTCTAATGTATTTATTTATTTGAGAATGACAGCAGAAGGAGGGATGCAGCAAAAGAATATTGTCACTCTCCAGTCCGTGTGCCTTTACAGCGCCAGACCACGATCTTTGCTCCATGGCTACGGGATTCTGATGTCTTCCACAACTTCCGGCAGAGTTCAGAATCCATTCTGCACCTCTACCAGCTCATAGGGGACAGGCATGGCAAGTTTGCTGGTCAGCTTCCAAGCCACTTTCGAAGTTCCAGGGTGTTCATGTTGGTCATTGGCCATGTGCCTTACCAAATATCCACTGACCACAAAAGAAAATGAGTGGAGTCCATCAAGGTGGGTTTCTACCACCTACACCCGCAAGCAGTACCACTCCTGGAAAAATAAAACAAAGGATAAGACATTTCATAATGAAAATCACATCTTAATGCCTGTTTGCTTCATTCTGAACTTCATTTAATTTCGACATCACGAGTGAAATAACACATTTTATGCCAACTTACACAAACCAGAAATCATTAATGTAAACATTTGAATACACACCTGTGACGCCAGACAGCCCATCACCACAGGCTTCCCATGGTACGTGCCATGATTCCAAGATGTTGATGTTCTGGAAAATTACAACACCATAAGATACCAAGCAGCCGTTCATGTTATCAATAACTACACAGGTGGCATAGACACAAATAAACACCTGCCAGCTCTTCTCAGCCCTTTACACTATTCACAATACCAACATGTTTATGGTTAGAGGTGCATGTTTTTGCTCAAGTAACACAATTTTACCAATGTTGACTACACTTTATCTACAATGGCAAGTGTCATTGGCAGATGATAATCACCCTCTGTCTCCCTGTGAGTGGCACCTCTGCTAACTAGCTAATTAATACACATGCCCTATCTTGACCGGTTACAGTACTTACATGTAAAGTGGCTAGCAACCAGGGTATTCCGGGTGGCCATACCGGCAGCGGTGCTCCGCCGCCTGGGGGCCGCCGGCTGACGGACCTCTGGCTCCCTCTCCTCCGTCAGCTCCCAAGAATCATCCCGGGCAACGCACATGTTGTGCAACACGCAGCACGCCAGGATGATCTTGGAAGCCTTTGTAG
This sequence comes from Pelophylax lessonae, assembly GCF_965119305.1. Classification (NCBI taxonomy): domain Eukaryota; kingdom Metazoa; phylum Chordata; class Amphibia; order Anura; family Ranidae; genus Pelophylax; species Pelophylax lessonae. The sequence goes on along the minus strand of NC_138774.1, from coordinate 243,817,689 downwards.
GAGAGTACAGGAGTTCACCCCCAGGCCGGGCCAAGCAGAGAAACCGGGACTTGAGAAGACCTATGGTCAACTCAATGATACTCCGGCTTCTCTGCAAGGCCCTGTTGTAATTCCTCTCTGCTGGGCCCTGGGGGTACCTGATTGGAGCCATCAGCCACGTCAGCTGCGGGTAACCAGCATCCCCTGAAAAATAAGAAAAATATACATTAGTTCTTCCTATCATGTGACTTTAGATGACTCCTCAAAATGGGAGACAATTAGGCATTTTACTAAACAACCTGCTCGTCTGTTTGCAAAAAATCATATGAAACATCTCAACTCTGTCTAACTGCCTAAATCACTAATACAAATGGGAAAAAGGACACACAAAGTGGTGGGTTTCTCTTGCAAGTTCCAACTTGGCCCCTATTTTGTTCCTATTACATTAGCCTAGGTCTTACTTCTGGAATATATCTGCAACTAGAGTGAGGAAACCAATATTGACTCACTTATGCAAAGTACTTTGGGGATATGGCAATACCATTGGAATCATTTGTAGGTTTTCTTTGGGTGGCTAGAGGACACCATTTACACATTGGTTAACCACCTTCATTGGACTCAAAGACAACTTTGCAAATCTTTCTTTTGTGAGCTGCTAAGCTGCTGATCTGGTTGTGTGTGAACAGCCTGACAACTCCTAACACATCCATTTTAGGTAGGCTTTGCTTAAATCAGGGTGTACACCGATGTAGCTTATTCCTATGTCTATGTAATCTTACAGTTTATGTTGTTAAGACAAAATACTTTACCAATAAGCCACCCTTCGGGCATTTGTCCACTTTCAAACACCTCGTACAGAGTACTTGTTCTTAACATACTGGAATCATGGCACGACCCTGGGTGACCAGTGTTGACACTCATGATGCGCTGTTTGGCGTCACACACTAATTGGACGTTCACGGAGTGGTACTGCTTGCGGTTCCGGTATTCACTTTCGTGGCTCCTTGGGGGCCTAATGGCTATGTGGGTGCCATCGATTGCCCCTAGGATTTGCGGCATGTGTGCCCGCCGGTAGAAACCCAACTTGACTTCATTCCACTCATTTTCATTCTGTGGCCAGTGGATAAAATTGGGCACTATATCCACTATGGCATTAATGACCAACATGAACACCCTTGAAACTGTGGGCTGGCTAATGCCCATGATACTTCCCGAAGTGGCTTGGAAGCTGCCACGCCCTAAAATATACAAAGTGGCCAGCAATCTGGCCATGCCGGGCACCGCATGGCCGCGCTGTGTGTCCGGGTCAATTTTCTCTGCTATGAGCTGGTAGAGGTGTAGAATAGTTCCTCGCTCGAGCCGGAACTTCCTCCTGACATCAGAATCCCGCAGCTTGTCCAAATAGATCCTTGGAGCAAAAATGCGTGGCTGGCGAGGTAAGGGCACACGGACTGGAGGTGCTGCTGCTGGAGGTGCTGCTGCTGCTGCTGCAGCTTCCCCACCTTCTGCTGCCTCCTGTGCCAGGGCCTCCTCAAACAAGGCACCGATAAATGCCAGCATTGCACCATCTAATGCGTCTGGGATATCGTCCTCCATTTTGAACGCGCAAATTCGCGAATGCGCAGATATATATAGAAACGGCCGCTAATTATCACACCTGTGAGCCAGCTATAAAAGGAGCACATGGCCAATATGGCTGCTGGATGTTATAGATCGATGTTTCTTATGTGCTAGCAAGACCCTGTGACCCACAACCTACATTATCTGGAGGTAAGACAATTGTATCTCTCTCTCCCAAAAAAAAGGAAGGAGAGAATTTGTACTTATCTTGGGTGTGCTTAAGTTGTCTATGGTGAATCCCCTCCAACCCACAATAGCTTGGGAACCCCTCAAGTGTCTTTTAATCATTGGCAGTTGGCCCCATGTGCATGTGGTTTGGACATGTGTTTTCTCATGTTTGTTAAAGGTGTGCAGTCTAGATTTGGCATCTAAACCTGCCCCCTTACCTTCCCAGCTTCCAAAGACACCATTTTTGCTTTCCTGATAACTGTAATTTATTATGTGCACGTATGTAGGTCATGCGATTTCTCATGTATGTTTAATGTTTGCAGCCTCCTTTTGCCTATAAAGGATTACACCACCCCCCCTCCACCAAGTCTGTTTGTGCCATTAGGTAAGTGTTTGGAGGGCCTTGTGTGATTTGTACCCATATGCGTTTTCTTATGTGTTTTTTTTTTACATTTCTTTGCAGCCTCTTCTGCTCTTTGCCACCACCACCACCACCACCACTGTGTTTGTGCCATTAGGTAAGTGTTTGGAGGGCCTCGTGTGATTTGTACCCATATGCGTTTTCTTATGTGTTTTTTTTTTTCCATTTCTTTGCAACCTCTTCTGCTTTTTTTGCCACCACCACCACCACTGTGTTTGTGCCATTAGGTAAGTGTTTGGAGGGCCTCGTGTGATTTGTACCCATATGCGTTTTCTTATGTGTTTTTTTTTTCCATTTCTTTGCAGCCTCTTCTGCTCTTTGCCACCACCACCACCACCACCACCACCACCACTGTGTTTGTGCCATTAGGTAAGTGTTTGGAGGGCCTCGTGTGATTTGTACCCATATGCGTTTTCTTATGTGTTTTTTTTTTCCTTTTCTTTGCAGCCTCTTCTGCTCTTTGCCACCACCACCACCACCACCACCACCACCACTGTGTTTGTGCCATTAGGTAAGTGTTTGGAGGGCCTCGTGTGATTTGTACCCATATGCGTTTTCTTATGTGTTTTTTTTTTCCATTTCTTTGCAGCCTCTTCTGCTCTTTGCCACCACCACCACCACCACCACCACCACCACTGTGTTTGTGCCATTAGGTAAGTGTTTGGAGGGCCTCGTGTGATTTGTACCCATATGCGTTTTCTTATGTGTTTTTTTTTTCCTTTTCTTTGCAGCCTCTTCTGCTCTTTGCCACCACCACCACCACCACCACCACCACCACTGTGTTTGTGCCATTAGGTAAGTGTTTGGAGGGCCTCGTGTGATTTGTACCCATATGCGTTTTCTTATGTGTTTTTTTTTTCCATTTCTTTGCAGCCTCTTCTGCTCTTTGCCACCACCACCACCACCACCACCACCACTGTGTTTGTGCCATTAGGTAAGTGTTTGGAGGGCCTCGTGTGATTTGTACCCATATGCGTTTTCTTATGTGTTTTTTTTTTTCCATTTCTTTGCAACCTCTTCTGCTTTTTTTGCCACCACCACCACCACCGTGTTTGTGCCATTAGGTAAGTGTTTGGAGGGCCTCGTGTGATTTGTACCCATATGCGTTTTCTTATGTGTTTTTTTTTCCTTTTCTTTGCAGCCTCTTCTGCTCTTTGCCCACTACTACCACCACCACCACCACCAAGTCTGTTTGTGCCATTAGGTAAGTGTGTTCTGTAACTGTTCACTAATTATACTGTATATGAAGAGCAATCTGCAAATCCTGTTTTTTCTGTTTTCTCTTTTGTCATTTCAGATTTAGGAGTTTGGGGCTCTTTGCTGCTGCTGGACAGCCAGATTCTCTGCCCACCTCGTGCTCCCATGGCCCCACCCACTGGAAGGATGAGAAGGGGCAGGGTGGCCAGGGGGGCCAGGGGGGCCAGGGGGGGCAGGGGGGGCAGGGGGGGCAGGGTGGGCAGATCGTCTGGCTCTGGTGTGAGGGAGGCTCCAGCTGTATCCATGAGGGAGTCCACCATCCCCATCCCGGAGGAGGAAGCCGGGGGAGGTGTTAACACACCAAGTGGACAAGCTGGCTCTTCTGACAGTAGTCCTGGAGCGGGTCCGTCCACCAGAGTCAGCTTGTCCACATTACCCCGGCTTCCCCGTTTCACCCACAATCAGTGCTGTGCCCTGGTCCACGCCTATATGGCCAGATATCAGGCGATACATGGGACCAGGGCCGCGTCTTACTCAGTAACAGAGAAGAACAGATTGTGGGATGAAATCCGGGATGCTGTAAATGCACTGGGTGAAGCACCTCGCCACCGTGACAGTGTGCGGAAGAAGGTCAACGACATCTGTGGGTCCGTTCGGAAGAAGCTAATTGCATGGGCTGCGGAGGGTCTTTATGACCGTCAAGGTCGGCTGGATGAACGTGCACGAAGTTCTCTCTGGGATTATCAATTACCTTTCTTGAACATCATAGGACCCGATACCATCTTTCCCAGAGAGGACTTAGATTCGGATGCTTTGCACCGAGGTAGGATATTATCTTGGATGTCAATTGTGTGAGTTGTTTGGAAAAGATTAACTACTATCCTATGTGTGACATTAAGAGAATGTGATACTTGCCCTTCCAATTGTCCTTTTTTTGTTTTCCCCAACCTGCAATTTGTTCATCTGTAGCACGGATCTCAGCCCCTCCACAGCCCATGCAGCTTGGCGAACCAGACGGACTCACAGGTGTTGACATCAGTGCTGACCCTCCTCCTGGTAGGTCCAATATCATACTGTGCCAAACAATGTAGATGTTTTTTTTTTTCCAAGATAGCTCATATTGCTATGTCCTTTACAGAAGATCCGCAGCAGGGAACACACCCAGTGCAGCTAGGCCTGGAGGAAGGTGTTGGTATGTCTAGTCAAATAATGTTTTTTTGAATCTTATTAACCCCATTAACACACATGTTTTTTCTTATGAAAGAGTGTTGCCTTTTAGATGTTTACCCTGCAAAACACAGTTGACAGCATTAATGGGTGCCGTCATTAGTAGGCAGACCAAGCCTTCTTAACCTTTGGGAGGGTTTAGCAAGTGTCCTATGAGCCCAGGAAAGCACTTTTGAATGTTTGGCCTCAATGCTTCATTCATGAAGCTAGGAGGGCAATCTGGCCATAATCATTACTGACTAAGGTTATGTACTAAACATGTTTTTTTTTTTTTGTTTTTAAAAGAACATCAGGCCCCTCTTGACGTTGCAGCTGGAGTTGGATCAGGAGCTGGCGACGATTCTGCATCCAGTGCTGTGGTATGTGATATAAGGGAACAAGGTGCACATGTAACATTTCAATGGTAGCATTGATTTTGGACTAGATGTGGCTTACATTGTGTGTGTTAAATTAGTGCTATGACATTCTGACGATGCACCAGCACAACAAGAGTTCTATCTTGAACATCAGGGAATTATGTTATAATTTGGTGTGCCACTAATGTTCCAAAAACATCCAGGATCTTTAAAGTCCGGCCCGTCTTTGATTTTCCAGGTCCAAATTCATGGGTATCGTTTGGTTGGGTTGTCCTGTAGCCGATTGATGGCAAGATTTTAGACAACATACGTAGATGTATAAAGTCATTGGTGTAGTAACAGATTTACCAAAAGCATAAACAACCTACCACACCAGGGTTAATTGGGAACACCTTCATGTTGAATCTTTTTTGCCTTTGTCATATTAGTCATACCAATATAATATGTACCCATTATCAGAAGTGTTGCTAGCTTGGATAATCTTACAATGAACAAGTACTCATTAGAAGCACATCAAACTTTTCAACGTTCTGCTTGGGGTGTTAAGTTGTCAAACTAATCTGAAATATTTAGGCATGATGTTTGATAATGATTTGGTCTATTTCTTCTGCTTTCAGGTAGCCTTAGATGCAGAGGGATTGTCACCTACCCAACTTCGTCCATCTATGCTGGATGTAGCCGAGAGGCTGCTTGATGAGTATCAGGTCCAAAATGAGTTAAGGAGGCGTACTCAGCAATCTACTGAGGCAGTACGTCTGCTCGGGCTCATACAGGAATCTGTAGCAACAATGGTACAGGTTCACCAGGATATGTTACAGGTTCAACAGGATATGCGTAACAGCTTGGTAAGTTTAGCAGACCAGCATCAACGGGATCGGCAAAGTGTTGACACTCAGGTGCTGGCCACACGCCAATGCCTGTTTGGATCTGAAGATGCCCCATTGGCAGAGCCCTCCCAAACATCTCACTCACCTGCCACTGCAGGTTGTGGTAGTGGGAGGGTAATGCCAGTGTTGGCCACTTGTCAGGCAGCTGGGGATGGGACAATTCCTCCTGTAGCCACTCCTAGCACTTCACACTCCGTTCGGACTCCCACACCCCTCAATGAGCAATCCTCCTGCACAACCTCAATGCGCACTGGTTCCACAGTACCCCTTCCACCTGACTACATTCCCTCCACACCTTTATCACTTCACTCCTCCCCAGGCCGTTCTTCTTTTTTGTCACCAATGCGACATGTCGTTTGCCCCCGCACCGTGGACCACAACAAACAATCAACCACCACTCCCCACACATCTTCACAACCCTTGCACCACCAGCAGCATCAAATAGCCTTGGAGCAGCAACGATCCCATCTCATGGTAATGGCACACGTTGCCCAAATGCTTAGGCTGACCCCAGAGCAGATGACACTATTGGCAGAACATCTTCTGTCTGGGACATTTCAACGTTCAACACCCTGCATCATCAGCAGCCTCAGACACAAGATATGATCCTAATGGGCCACTTGAGCACAACTCTACAGTTAACCCCAGACCAGATGGAACTATTGGCCCACCATTTGATGGCAGGAAACTTAACAGTGCTCACCACACTGCTTCAGGCACCACCACCAACTTGATTTTTTGTTTTTTTGTTTAATTTGGTTTAGTTTTGTTAATGATTTACATTGGCCAATTTGTTGGGCCATTTTTTTTTTAATTTGAGGGTGGCACAATATGATTTATTATAGTGCTTCTTTTGGGGATGAAATAAAATTTTATGCAAAATGATTAGTTTGTGTTTGCTCTTTGGTTTTTTAGGAGTGTTGGTGGCCAAGTAATGGCCCTGGTTAATGTAGGCATTTATACACACGTGCTTCTCTATCTCCAAACATATGATTTCATGTAAATTTAGATAACTCAATGTTCACATAACGACCCAAGAAAAGGTCTCCCTTCAAATGTAGCTTCAAAACAAGTCTCAAGGCTAACATAAACAAAAGCCAACATACTAACAATTACAGACCACACCACTCAACTAAACAAATACAACACAAAAGACATTCGATGTGTACACCAAAAAGAAAACTTGGGTAATAAAATAAATGTTTTAATAACACATGTGGGTGTCTACCAACTGTAGCGTACAAAAAATATATTACAATATATAATAGAATGAACTAAATTGCCAATGTAACATTTGTGTTGCAAAGAGCAACATACTTAAATTTAATTTAGATAAACATTTTAAACATTTTTTATGTTTTGACATCATTTTTTGGAAGGTTTTCACAAAAACAATTCTTTTTTGTAAACATTTGTGGTTTTGTCGTTTGCCCTAAAAACAACAAGGCTTTTTTGTAAACATTTGTGGTTTTGTCGTTTGCCCTAAAAACAACAAGGCTTTTTTGTAAACATTTTTGGTTTAGTTTATTACCAAAAACAACAAGGCTTTTTTGTAAACATTTTTGGTTTAGTTTGTTACCAAAAACAACAAGGCTTTTTTGTAAACATTTTTGGTTTAGTTTGTTACCAAAAACAACAAGGCTTTTTTGTAAACATTTTTGGTTTAGTTTGTTACCAAAAACAACAAGGCTTTTTTGTAAACATTTTTGTTTTTTTCCGTTGCCAAAAACAACAAGGCTTTTTTGTAAACATTTTTGGTTTAGTTTGTTACCAAAAACAACAAGGCTTTTTTGTAAACATTTTTGGTTTTTTCCGTTGCCAAAAACAACAAGGCTTTTTTGTAAACATTTTTGGTTTAGTTTGTTACCAAAAACAACAATGCTTTTTTGTAAACATTTTTGGTTTAGTTTGTTACCAAAAACAACAAGGCTTTTTTGTAAACATTTTTGGTTTTTTCCGTTGCCAAAAACAACAAGGCTTTTTTGTAAACATTTTTGGTTTAGTTTGTTACCAAAAACAACAAGGCTTTTTTGTAAACATTTTTGGTTTAGTTTGTTACCAAAAACAACAAGGCTTTTTTGTAAACATTTTTGGTTTTTTCCGTTGCCAAAAACAACAAGGCTTTTTTGTAAACATTTTTGGTTTAGTTTGTTACCAAAAACAACAAGGCTTTTTTGTAAACATTTTTGGTTTAGTTTGTTACCAAAAACAACAAGGCTTTTTTGTAAACATTTTTGGTTTAGTTTGTTACCAAAAACAACAAGGCTTTTTTGTAAACATTTTTGTTTTTTTCCGTTGCCAAAAACAACAAGGCTTTTTTGTAAACATTTTTGGTTTAGTTTGTTACCAAAAACAACAAGGCTTTTTTGTAAACATTTTTGGTTTAGTTTGTTACCAAAAACAACAAGGCTTTTTTGTAAACATTTTTGGTTTAGTTTGTTACCAAAAACAACAAGGCTTTTTTGTAAACATTTTTTGTTTTTTCCGTTGCCAAAAACAACAAGGCTTTTTTGTAAACATTTTTGGTTTAGTTTGTTACCAAAAACAACAAGGCTTTTTTGTAAACATTTTTGGTTTAGTTTGTTACCAAAAACAACAAGGCTTTTTTGTAAACATTTTTGGTTTTGTCGTTTGCCCTAAAAACAACAAGGCTTTTTTGTAAACATTTGTGGTTTTGTCGTTTGCCCTAAAAACAACAAGGCTTTTTTGTAAACATTTTTGGTTTAGTTTATTACCAAAAACAACAAGGCTTTTTTGTAAACATTTTTGGTTTAGTTTGTTACCAAAAACAACAAGGCTTTTTTGTAAACATTTTTGGTTTAGTTTGTTACCAAAAACAACAAGGCTTTTTTGTAAACATTTTTGGTTTAGTTTGTTACCAAAAACAACAAGGCTTTTTTGTAAACATTTTTGTTTTTTTCCGTTGCCAAAAACAACAAGGCTTTTTTGTAAACATTTTTGGTTTAGTTTGTTACCAAAAACAACAAGGCTTTTTTGTAAACATTTTTGGTTTTTTCCGTTGCCAAAAACAACAAGGCTTTTTTGTAAACATTTTTGGTTTAGTTTGTTACCAAAAACAACAATGCTTTTTTGTAAACATTTTTGGTTTAGTTTGTTACCAAAAACAACAAGGCTTTTTTGTAAACATTTTTGGTTTTTTCCGTTGCCAAAAACAACAAGGCTTTTTTGTAAACATTTTTGGTTTAGTTTGTTACCAAAAACAACAAGGCTTTTTTGTAAACATTTTTGGTTTAGTTTGTTACCAAAAACAACAAGGCTTTTTTGTAAACATTTTTGGTTTTTTCCGTTGCCAAAAACAACAAGGCTTTTTTGTAAACATTTTTGGTTTAGTTTGTTACCAAAAACAACAAGGCTTTTTTGTAAACATTTTTGGTTTAGTTTGTTACCAAAAACAACAAGGCTTTTTTGTAAACATTTTTGGTTTAGTTTGTTACCAAAAACAACAAGGCTTTTTTGTAAACATTTTTGTTTTTTTCCGTTGCCAAAAACAACAAGGCTTTTTTGTAAACATTTTTGGTTTAGTTTGTTACCAAAAACAACAAGGCTTTTTTGTAAACATTTTTGGTTTAGTTTGTTACCAAAAACAACAAGGCTTTTTTGTAAACATTTTTGGTTTAGTTTGTTACCAAAAACAACAAGGCTTTTTTGTAAACATTTTTTGTTTTTTCCGTTGCCAAAAACAACAAGGCTTTTTTGTAAACATTTTTGGTTTAGTTTGTTACCAAAAACAACAAGGCTTTTTTGTAAACATTTTTGGTTTAGTTTGTTACCAAAAACAACAAGGCTTTTTTGTAAACATTTTTGGTTTTGTCGTTTGCCCTAAAAACAACAAGGCTTTTTTGTAAACATTTTTGGTTTAGTTTGTTACCAAAAACAACAAGGCTTTTTTGTAAACATTTTTGGTTTAGTTTGTTACCAAAAACAACAAGGCTTTTTTGTAAACATTTTTGGTTTAGTTTGTTACCAAAAACAACAAGGCTTTTTTGTAAACATTTTTGGTTTTTTCCGTTGCCAAAAACAACAAGGCTTTTTTGTAAACATTTTTGGTTTAGTTTGTTACCAAAAACAACAAGGATTTTTTGTAAACATTTTTGGTTTAGTTTGTTACCAAAAACAACAAGGCTTTTTTGTAAACATTTTTGTTTTTTTCCGTTGCCAAAAACAACAAGGCTTTTTTGTAAACATTTTTGGTTTAGTTTGTTACCAAAAACAACAAGGCTTTTTTGTAAACATTTTTGGTTTAGTTTGTTACCAAAAACAACAAGGCTTTTTTGTAAACATTTTTGGTTTAGTTTGTTACCAAAAACAACAAGGCTTTTTTGTAAACATTTGTGGTTTTGTCGTTTGCCCTAAAAACAACAAGGCTTTTTTGTAAACATTTTTGGTTTAGTTTGTTACCAAAAACAACAAGGCTTTTTTGTAAACATTTTTGTTTTTTTCCGTTGCCAAAAACAACAAGGCTTTTTTGTAAACATTTTTTTTTTTTGGTTGCCAAAAACAAGGCTTTTTTTGTTTTTTTTGTTTTTTTGGGTCCCAAAAAAAGGGTTTTTTTTTAATTTTTATATTTTTTTTGGTTGCCAAAAACAAGGCTTTTTTTGTTTTTTTTTGTTTTTTTGGGTCCCAAAAAAAGGGTTTTTTTTTAATTTTTATATTTTTTTTGGTTGCCAAAAACAAGGCTTTTTTTGTTTTTTTTGTTTTTTTGGGTCCCAAAAAATGGGTTTTTTTTTAATTTTTATATTTTTTTTGGTTGCCAAAAACAAGGCTTTTTTTGTTTTTTTTTGTTTTTTTGGGTCCCAAAAAAAAAGGGTTTTTTTTTAAACTTTTTATGATTTTTTTGTTAGATTTTTGTTTATAATGGGCAACAATTACAAATGTGACATTTCTTTGTGTTGCAACGTGCAACATAAGTAAACAAACAAAAAAAAAAAATACTAGGATCTTTTTAAAGGTGTGACATTCCTAACGAATGGCTCCTTAGGGTCTGGATCCACGCCACAAAGGTGTTCCAAATAGAGAATTCGGTCTCCGCACCACCTCATATAATCCAGGAGGACCTCGTAGGTGAGGTGGGTGTGCCCTGGGTAGAAAAAAACATGACAATTAGTTTTAGGCAAAATGATCCAAACAAGGATTGTAATTAATGTGCCTCAACAAATATGCTTAGGAGTCTATTGGTTGGCTTTTATCAACACTCTGAAGCAAATATGCTAAATTGCTGTTGTAAACCTTAAACTCAAACTTTCACAGCAAATTGTTCAAAAGGTTACATAAGATGGCTTGGAATGTTAGTAGCAGTTCCACCAAAGCTAAGTAAAATGCTTTTCTGCATGTAAACACAAGCAATCATTTTGAAGAATGTAAGGTGTTTTGGGTTCAATTGGTCAACACGATACATGTGCACACATTTATCTCTATCACCATTGGAATCTGTGGAGCGTTCTCTCTCCCTCTTACTGTCTATAGATTGAACCTGACACATAGTAGAGACTCACCCTTAGGAATTTTGAGGGCCAGTTCTGGACGGAGCAGATGTGTCTGCTCCCCTGATCTCCTTTCCGCCATCCCAGCTGTGTTAAGAGAGAAGAAAAAGTTTATCAACAAATGGACTCACGCTAACTGTAGGTTACGCAGTCATGAAAACGCTCTAACACCCACTCATTACCCCTCCACATTTCCCTGAAAGTTTTATTTAGACATTGATATGGTGGTGATGCAGATTTGTACAGTGCAAGCGTCATTCTTCTGGGTGAAGCTTGTAGCGTTAAGGATACGTACTCCCTGCTTTTGTGCTGATTGTGTTTTTCTGATGTTTTTGGTGCCTCAGCCCTGCCTGTTCTAAGTGTTGGAAACATATCATTTTGGGAGGGCTGCGGAAAACTAATCAGGTTAGACTTACACTCTCTAGGTTTTTGGGGACAAGAGAAATAACAATCCTCCTTTTTACATGGCCCCTGTACACACCTCTAGGCACCTCCCTCCTGTTGTTTGACCCCACAGCAGGCAGCTTGCTATGGAGGCACATGAGATGAAGCCAAGCACCCTGTGCTTGTTCAGGCACTAGGCTGTGAGCCAGCCTTGCCCCCCTCCCTTCCAATGGTCTCAATGATTAGGAGTGACAGCATCAGGAGGCAATATTGGCATGCTGTCACCTCAGTTAAGGAGGAGGGGGAGTCTGTTCCAGACAAGTATTAGTGCAAAAATTTGGACCGTAAAAAATGGTCCCAGTAAGTCTTAGGGGGAATATGCACACCTATCACTTGGAATACTAATGCATAGAATGCATTCACATAAAGAACCCGCTGCCTTTAGAACAACTTGAAGCCTGAGCGGGGACATACACAGTTAGCATTTCTCCACTTACTAAGTAGACACATTACTGGAAAAGCACACAACTTACCATCATCAGGTTTTTTTGGGGCCCCTGAAGTGGATGGCGTGGCTGGCTCTGGAGAAACTGCACAAAAAGAACACAAATTGTGAACTGGAATGTGGTACATTACCGAGGAAGAGTATTTATGAAAGATTGACAAACACACATTTTCAGTGTTGACTAAATCAGGACATGATTAAATTACAATGTCCCCTAAAAATTTACAAGTACAAAGCACACCATTTCCAATGTAGAGAAACTAACACCAATTTAGAATAGGGTGGCTTGAGATAACTTACAAAAGATAACATGTCCTGTAATGCTCCCCAAAACCACCTTTCAAACATGAAGGTTAAGCAAGAGTGTTTCATGACCAACCTTCCTGTCACATATAGCAAAACTACACTTGCTTTGACTCCAACTTAGATTATCCTAGATACACATCATCCTAGCACACACAATTCATGTGAGAATCTAATTTTAGGTACTTACAGACTAGTTCAGGGGAGCCTGGAGTGGGGGAGGATGGGGGAGACCCTACATGGGGGGATGGTGTCCCTTCATGGGGGGATGGCGTTGTATCTCCTAGAAACACAAAGACACAAATACAATCCTTGAACAAAAGCTATTTGATAAAGGCACACAGAAAGTAGTCTGGAAACATTGAAGGTAGTAGTTACAGTGGACTGGGTAAGCAGTGGCCCCTCTTCCCCAGTCCTCCACAACAAACATCCTCAATGTCAGCTGCTACAAAACCCCAATGTCAAAATATATATATTACAGCCCTTATATTTACCAGGACACATTGAACACACAAACACATGTAGAATACTTACTTCCCCTTTGAGGAGAGCCCAGGTCCTCATCCGAGTCGGACCAATTGGCCTCTTCTTGGCCAACAGTTTGTTCCTGGCCCGGATCCAGGCGACTTGGCCCTGCCTGAGGCTCCTCTCTTGCTGAAGTTACATCAACCACAAAAGAAAACAAAACAAACAATCATTCCTCCAAGTTCGACCTAATACACAACACACCAGCACATCCACATTACTTACAGGGGGCCTGAGAAGGCTGAGCCTCCACATCCTGATCACTGGTTTCTAAAATAAAAGAAAAACATTATATATTATTTATGGACACAAATAGGCAGTAACCTCTCATCATGCTAGCACCATACTCAATGCCCCTACAATTCAGAACATAGAAGTGCACTTACACCAATGAGATGCATTGACCATGTTTTAAAACAGGAGGGCACCATGCAAATTAAGCGGGCGCCTAAGGCCTCGCACCTACAGGGGCCTTGCGGCCAGTGGCGGAGCACCAACATTTCGAAGGGCGCAGTCAGGGAAATCTCCCAAGTAAAAGATTGCTTTCAATCCTCGGATCAAAAAGTTGCAGCAGTGTGCTGCAGTCCCTTCACTGCGTCTGCCAGGTGTCTGTTGTCCGCTGACACTTACTCCTCCTTCTCTGCCTGGGGATTGGCCGTCTGATCATGTTATCCTAAGATGTGGAGGAATCGGTAGGTGTGTACCTGCACCAGTAGGAAGTGACTGGCCGGTCAACTCACTCTGCTATCATCAGTTGTTGCTCTGGGAGGAGAGCTCCGCCCTGGACCCGGAACATACAGGTAACCAGGCCCAGACTTGATATTTTGCAGGCTGGTCATAGATTTGTTGTGTCCACTATGCAAAGTGGTTGAGTAGCCCCAGGGAAGTTGGAAGAGTCTGAAAATGGTTGGTGGAGGAGGAGGAGAAGAAGGCCCTGGGTGGCTGGGGGACAAGGAGAGGGCCCCTGGGGGTTTTCTAGAGGAGGAAAGATCCACAATGACGCCAGAGTCAATTGCCAAGGAAGAGAGTGGAGCTGAGCAAGTCCTGCCTATCTGACATGAAAGCCAAACATGGTGTAGATGGAGCCCTTTGCCCTACACAATGACAGCACCAGAGGTGGAAGGTGAGTGGTAGCGGGTCTTTGACATTATAGAGCATATGGACTCTGTCCATTATTGGTAGTTTTGTTTGGAGTTGTCCTTTAGATGTTTAACTGTGTTGTTTTTGACCCGAGCTGTGAGGGACTGAGGTATGACAGCCCACTATGCTGAGACTTATAGTGCCCTAGAATGTTGAGGACTGAGGAATCCTTAGTCCCTAACAGAGGGCACTACAAGTCTTAGCATAGCAGGCGGTATTTCCTCATTCCCCTACAGAGAGGATTACAAGTCCAAGCAGGTAGCCTTCTGCAGTGGGACTTGTTGTGCCCTTGACTGTGGTGGACTGAGGAAGGGAAGTGTAAGAGGGTCTCTGTAAGCTCAGATGTATGGGGGAGCTTTGGGGAACACAGAGTTCCCTTTTACACCAGAGTCCCCAGCTTCCCCCCTCAAATAATGGTTCCCAAACTCTCCTTATATCAGAGTCTTCACACTTCCCTCTTACAGTGTAGTAAGTCTGGAGACTCCGATGTAAAGGGGGCTCTGTAAAATGTGATTAGAGATTAGAAATTTCTATCATTTTTATTTTCTACTTACGATCCACAATTTTCAGCTGCTCAAATGGCTCGCTGCCTCTGATTGCGTATTGTAGTGTGGCCGTCCTCCTCCTCCCCTTCTTCACCAAAAGCACAAGAGGGTGCCGTCCGTCCGCTTTGGCTAGAAGCAGAAGAAAAAAAAGAAACATAAAAAATACGAATGTACATAGTAGTATTAAAGGTTGTGAAGAGACACTTGATGGAGGTAGGAAAGGTAGGAGCGAGAGGGAGGGGGGGGGGGGTGTTGGTATTAGTGTTGTTGCATAGCTAAACACATGTCCACCTACCCAAAAAATTGTAACCTATCTGGTCACATGTAATGTATATTTTTACTTACCGGAGATTTGCTCCACAGCCTTTAGCAGGAGCTTGGGTGAGCGCCTTTTGGCATCACTCCAGGTCCGCTGCAGATCCACTATATCAGGCAGGAACTGAAATCTCCGCTGCAGCCTCATCCGGAGACGACACATCATCTTGTGCTTTTGGTGAAGATGCGTATATACATTATCATACCCCCAGAGGAGGAGGAGCTGTGGAAAGAGCAGTGTATGTTTGAGTCCAAGTATGTCCAAAATAGTACAGTCTTCAAATAACATGCTAGGTCGTCTTTGAGATATTGTAGAACAAAGAATTCCATTTCTGGTGATACATATACATCGATGTCCAAATCTACCTCCATGACATAGGTTGCCCCACACTGGTGATTTCCTCTACATGATATAGCCATTTTCTCAATCGGCCTTTCATGACACACCCAGGGCCGCCATCAGGGGGGGACAGGCAGTCACTGTATTTACAACCTTATTGCTGTCCATTTAGCAGGGTGCAAGTAACTTTACACACATGTAGCATAGGTATCAACTTTTGTCACCATGTTAAAAGGACAGCAGTATGGGTAGCATTACAGTGACTGTTATTAGTCCAGGCTCACTAAACTAGCCAATGCTTGGAAAAGCAAGCCATGCAGATTGCTTTTCAGGTCCCTTTTAACACGAGCTGTCTGATTGGGTGTGGCTGTTAATTTTTGACGCAGACCTGATAAGCCCCTCAATTCTCCTTTATGGAGTGTTATATGTAAATGGGATTGCTTCATTTGAGATGCAGATTTAAACTGTGTATGGCCAGGCTGAAGGTACCCAAGTTGATTGGTCGATCACCTGGAGGACAACGTACAACCAGTCTGTCAGATTTTACACACACTTATCGCTAGCATCTCTTGTAGCCACTAGCAATAATCACTGTGTTTTCCTGGCAGGGGCAGCACCAGGAGAACACAATGGCTCCGCAGGAGGGTTTCCCCTGTCTGTGTTGATGGTGGAATCAAGGCAAAATGTTTTTCCTGCAAGCCACGGGACAAACAAAGATAGTTTTTTAATTAATCCATGATTTTGCCAAAATGAAAAAAAAAAGATGTTTGCTTTGTATATTCTTAAGTTTGCTACATAACTAGAACATGTAACAGTGTTATATCATTGCAGGAGATTTCCCTTCACTTCCTGTCTTGGTGTCACCAGGACAGGAAGTGAGGGAATCTCCCGTGGGGATATAGCCAGCAATTCTTTCCTTTTATATATACTATGGACATTATAAGGCAACAATTGCAAGCTATTTCCCCACAGTGATATTCCCCTCACTTCCTGTCTTGGTGACACTAAGACAGGAAGTGAGGGGAAATCTCATGCAATGATATCACCCTACTAGAAATTGTAGTTCCGTCTAAAAAGTATACATAAAGTAAGCACTTGGTTTCCAAAGTGGCAAAATTATGGAGGAGTTAAAACCCCATAGTGTGATCGGGTAATCTGACGGTGTGTTCCTACACTCCTCAATGTGTCTGTTCATTAAGCTGTGCTGAATTATCCTTGATTCACAATTCCTGCAAGAGTTGCACATGGTATGTGGGAGATGCAAATTTAAGGTGGCATAATTATCCACACAATCACACATAATCCTTTTTAAAGGTCCCCAGCAGAATTTGATGGCATAGTGGTTCACAGCAGTGCCATCAGATTCCAGTTAGATCTGTAAATTAACAAAGCAATGTGATCTGGGGGGTGT